>NC_088249.1:64313075-64483075 GCF_036013445.1 Caloenas nicobarica | reverse complement strand
TGGATGTACCAAGGTCTCTGGGAGGGTGACCTGCCAGGACAGCTGCAACCAGCGGGAGTGAACAGAGCCAAGAACAAGATTTGTTAGGGCAGAAAAATGGGGCTTCTCTGTTGCTAATCCCACGCGAGGAGCTCCTCCTTCTTCCCATCTCTCACTGGGGACAGGGGACTGGCCACAGAGCTCATCACACCCAGCCAGAAGTGGAAACCCCCCCTCTTCATTTTTGTTTTTTTACAATAGCTTTTCCATAATAATGGAAAGCTAGAATCACTCGAAGTAGGTAGATGGAAATGTAGTAGGAGGAAAATGGAAGAGAAGAAAGGAGAGGAAGGGGAGTGAAATAATAGCTATTTGCAGTCATTTTTGAAACTCTTTTGAATGCTTCACAGTAATTTTTAGGGGAAATTTGGCTTTTGGGGGGTTTTTTTTGGCTTCTTGAACATATGTGCAATTTTCTTACGACTGAGAGAATTCAGTGATAGCCACGTCATAGAAAGTTGTGTATATAGTATATTGGTAGGTAAAAGTAGATATTGGCATAAAAAAAGGATAAACAGGAAAAAATTCTGTTTCACCGACATATTATGGTTTCAGCCACATAATTTAATGGCAAAAAATAATTCCTCTGATTGCTGATAGCAGATGATTAAAATTTTCAGGAAGCTGCCGGTGAAAAAAATATTTTTCTTGATGTATATATGGAAATCTAGCAGAGAGAATGTGGTGTTCCTGTGGCTAATGAATTCTAAAGCAAAGCCAGGAGCTGGAAACACGCAGAAACTCCCCACTGCAGGGATCTTTGGCACCATTGTGTGCCTCTGTGGCTGAGACAATGGGAACAATTTTATGCTAATCAGCGGAAATAAAATGCAACATTTTGGTACAAGAGAAATTAGCTGACACCAGCACTTGAACTTTTCTAAGCAGAAGTCTTGGTTTGTGGGTTATCAAAGTGGATAACGCCATAGAGGCACTTCAAACTTAATGCAAGTTCTGGCAACTGGAACTTCTTATTTTCGCTATTTATTTATTTATTTTGGCAACTAGAACATGTGCAACTTCTTTATTTTCCCTATTTTTTTTTTTTCTTTCTGGCTTTAGTGTCTTAAGGGATATAAACTACAACTTGCTTACAATAACTTATTTTTTCTTTGGATGGAAGATTCTACTTACTTTCACATGCCTAGGTTAAATGTTCTGCTTAAGGGTACTTAAAAGTGATTGATAATAGGTTCTCAGAAAACAAATACAAAATCAGAGGCAGTGGCAGAGAGAGGTCAAAGGCAAAGGGCCAGTGGGGTGAATGTGGTCAAGTAATAAGGGGCGATAGGCAAAGGAGGCTGCGGGAATGTATGTGTGTGGGGAAACTTTCTATTGGATTGCCCATAAGTCTTTTCAGTCACTTATGCTGCCAGATCAGAGCTTTTCCTGGGCTTTTATGGATAACCCCTGGGTAACACATATGAAAGTATGTTAAATTAATATTATACATCATGCCGTGTTGCACACTGAACATTGTAGGGAGACACACAAAATTATATAGAATTTTTTCCTTGCAATGAAACCTCAGCTTAAATAAGTAGTGAAATAAGTAAGCTAAGGTATTACTTCCTACAATTTTTATAAGCATACTGCTTTAATTGGGATTTTTGATTTTCGGAGACAAGGCAATTGGAAATCATGGGCTCAATGCATTGCAATGGGAGCACAAACGAAATCAGATACCGCCGTTTAAATCACAAATCTGCTGATAGAGAATGAGGATTCTGTGAAAGAGGGTTTTTGTCAAGAGAGAGCAGACCCTGAAGCCAAGACAGATGGCTTCAGAGAAATTACCTGATGCACCGTTCTGCTCCTCAATATCAAGACATATACATTGGACTGTGGAGTTACTTAGGATGTAGAGGCAGAAACATGGAACAAGCTACTGTCTTTGGTTAAAGAATTTCCCCACATCCTGTGAAAATGATACTCCCAACGAGTCTGCCTCTGTGGTAAATATGGTTTCTCTAACAAAGCCTTTCTTGGATAATTTGCATTAGCTTGTGCTGAAGTGTTTACCGCTTGTGAGTTTTAGTGGACCAAGTACTGCAGAAGTGCTCTGATTACACGGTAATAAACTATATCTGAAAGTCCAAATGGATACAGATGTTCAGCTACTAGTCTTGCATCTCATCCAAGAAAAAAAAAAATTAGGAATAACTCTTAAAAATGAAAGTTTTTTATGCCAAAAATAAAGGCTGTCTGAGAACACAACACAGTGTGAAAGCACAGGTTGCAATACCGGCAGCAAAGAATGTGAGTGGAACTGGTTGAAGAACAGTTTTAAAATACAAGGAGCATTTGTGTGTGGTCCACAAGATTCGAAGGGCTTTTTTCATGGAAGTAGTCACTATTATTTTTTGTTACTTTTCTCACTAAAATGGGAAATACCTAAACTGAAAAACAAAAACAAACAAAAAGGTTGATACTACCCATGGTAAAAATTATTTTTAAAGGCCGTTTTATCAAAAACATGCCTTTCAAAGTACTTCGAGTAATTTGCGCGTGGTGAAAAAAACAGTTTGTAGAATATGGTCTTTATATAACAAAAGCTAAACTATGCAGGTTTTGTGCTTGCCATTGCACAGAAGTATACAAAGAATGTGTGCGAAGGGTGCAACAGTTTGAGGTTTGGGGTCTGGGATGAAGAGTTCAGTTGTCCCCATTTCTATTCTGTGATGCAGCAAAAGCCTTCTGTCTCAGAACTTGATGTAAATTGATATAAAACTACCTTTACCTTCCTAAAGTTTGAATTTTGTCTTACAGTCCCACGTTTTCTAGAATCCAGTAGTGACAGGAACAGAGCTAGAAGAGGTGGAAGAGAAGGGCAAGGTCAGGAAGAGAAAGGAATGGGGATAAACACGAAGCTTCCATATTACTTAAATTTTAAATAAAACTCAGCAATTGCTGCTTTCTACCCTCAAGTCTTCCATCTTGCTCCCAAGGCCCTGGGAGTTTATTTGAACCTAGTCCCTCACACAAATAAAACCAGCTCTCACATGTTAAAGAGGTGGCAAGTAACTACTTGCGTCTCCTCACCGCCTACTCGCGAAGGAGGACCGGGCTCCACTGAGGCTCCTTCTCATTGGAATAAAACGTGATGGATGTGGGTACACAAAAATATGCATTCATGCCTTCTGCATCCTGCTTTGTCAGCACTTGGCTCACTGATACAGCTCCTGGCGACCTCGGCATCCTCCAGTCAAGAGCAAGGAAAGCTGTGAAATATAGAACTAGAAGCTGTTGTGGTGGTTTGGTTTTGGGTTTGTTTGTTTTGTTTTGTTTTTACTTGTGCATGCTGTAATGCAGGAGAAGTTTCTGGTACAACAGGCTAGATATGAAATTTCTTGTGTTGGTTTGTTGGTTCATTACATTATTACAACTTCTTTTTTTTTTAAAGAACTGCAGAAAATAGATGAAGCATATTTATCTCTCATCTGTGATTGATTTTTTTCCTGTGATATCGAGAAACTGCAAGAGCAATCACTGGCACTTAGAGAAGAACCATTTCTGACTTAAAGATATCAAAATACATTGTGTTCCGTATCATTCTTTTCAGGGCCACGTCAAGCCTTAGAAGAATTGCTACTTTTGCAGTCAAATCCAAGTAACATCTGCTCTATGCAACCAGTCAATATTGTGGAAAAGTTCAAAGAATGAAGATCATTAGTAGTGTCAGCTTTACAACCAGAAGGTAATGGCATTAAAGTGAGCAAGTATAATACCCAACAATGCCAGGCTCATTAACCAGTGATTTATCATGATGAAAAGACCTGTTTAACCTTTAGTCTTCACATGCTTTCTGTTTTTAACAAAAAGACCTATTATTTCTAGTTGTCAAGTGATAATTTGTGGGTTGTTAAAGGGATGTATTAAATTATACTTTAAATGATTATACACAATTACACAAATATTGCATTCGCAATGGGATAAGTTGAAGCTAATATGATTTTTTCCTCCTTCACTTTTATTTTTCGTTCATCCATTGGGAAAGTAAAATGAAGGCATTATGTATATTAAGGATACCAGTATGTGGCTTTTAAGCAAGTCAGATTGAGTTTGATGTGTGCAGAAAGTGACATTGTTTCACAGGCGCAGCAAAATTCTCATAAAATATTTTGAGGGTTGTATAAAGCTTGTTCTTGCCTCTGAATAAACAGGTGCATGTAGCCGACTGTCCTGTAGAACTAGGTTTCTTTTACCCATATGCCAAAATATTTCATTAATTTAATTAATTTTTTCTTGGAAAGGAAGGACTGTTCATTCTAGACAGCTTTTGACAGTTGCCGTGTAACCTTGTCTACAGGAGATCAGCCAACGCAGCTTATTGTGACCTACAATATCTGTGCCTTGCCAGCAATAAGCCTCTCTGAAAACGTCAGTTCTGCCAAATTGTGCCAAAGCGTATGGTGGTTTTTGCGACTCAGATAAATGTCCATCGAGGATCGGAAAGACCACGAGACTCATTTCAGACCTAGTTAAATCATTTGTGATCTAATTCAGATTTGCATTGCAGATCACAATGAGCAGTGTGTCATCTCCTGTCTGGTTTCACAGTTTTTCTATTTAGCTATTTGATCCTCTGTCTATCCTTAGTACAATATAAGGATAAATTTATAACTGATTCGGTAATTCTCCAAGTATTTCTATAGACAAAGAGATTTTAGACACACAAACTAACCTGCACAAGCAGATAAAATAGAATGATTGTGGACCTCACACCTGTTTTTTACACCTGTCTGTTGAATGTCATACATTCAAATGTGTTGATGTTTCATACACAAACTTGAGAAAAGCTGGTCAGCATTTAAGAAGCTGATAGGAATAAAACGGTATTGTTAAACATGGTAGTAGAGAGATTATATGCAATATTCAAAATGAACAATCTGGAAGGATTTTCTAATCTATGGGTAGATTATGTGATTTTACGGTTGGAAGGCAGTTCGATAGTCTACAGCTAATGCAGTATTTGTGACAGAGTTCTTCTGAAGTAGGTATATATTAATAATTGTAATACCTTTGAAATGAACAGAGATGTAAGATATTTTCTCTCCCTCAACCACTTTTAGCACAGATTTTCATCTGCTGTTGAGAAAATGGCTTTTTAACACTTTTTAAAACACTTTTTAAATTACAGAGACTCTAGATTTGTAGGCATCTGCAGATATCCTCTGTATAGATATCTGGTGATATCCTCTTTCTCTGCTTACCTGCAATACTAAAATATTTATCTCTGTTCCCTGCTGTGAAAGTGTTGTATAAGTTTTGGGAGCATACACTGAGAATGTTTCATTCTTGGTGATGCTGATCCTCTTCTCCTTGGCGATCGCTTCTAGGTCTGGAGAAACTTTTGGGGATGTATTACTATCCACCAATATTGCTGTCTTGGTTGTCAAGAAAATATTTCAAATTCTTGCTGTATTTGGACTGAAAATAAGCTATAGTGATCCCTTTTCATCCAGTATTGTAGTAATAGCATATTTCTTCATGTTTTTGGGGTGCTAGTTTCAGTATTGTCCTCAGTCTAGGACAAATAAAACTTTTGTCTCGCTTCTGCAGAGTGACTGCCCTAAGCACCATGGCATAAAACAACAGAGAGGGTGAGGTGAGCTTCTTTTTTTATGGGTGGTGCTTCACTATGTATTAAATAAATGTTCAGTCAGATAGGAAATGGGAAATAAGACTTGATAACCTCATGATTAGGACACTGGTTTCAGAGAAAAGCTCCTTCTGATGCTGGCTTCAAAGGTCATCGACTCTTTATGCACAGTGGTATAGCATCCATGTCATCCTAAATTCTGGTGGTTTTAGTACTTTCTGTAGAAGCCCTTCAGGTCCTTCCAAGAAATGGAAGGATTGAAACCAAGTTTTCTGAGTGAGTGGCCTAACTACTGGGCTCCTGAAAGGGCTGTAGACATATTTTCGTCAGGATTTCTCTGTTTTCGGTAACTTTTTTTTTTTTTTTTAAAACACATGCTTACTTCCAAAGCATTTAGTTTTAGCTCTGAAATGTTCTTCTTTTTTTATTTTTATGCTTTATTTTTGACCAGGAAGCTGAAAGATCCCATGAATCTGAACTGTACTCCCTATTCAGTTGAACTGAAAAGTCAATTCCTGGCATGTCCGAGAGGACCAGGTTCCTAACAGAAAGAAGTACTTTCAGTAGGATTAATTTCCCAACTATCTGGTAACAAATGTGGATCCTTCCTTCTTTGAAGAAGGAAGTCTCTGATTTTTGTGATTGCTGCAGGACTTGGCAGTTTATGTGAAATTCAGGCCTCACAGAAATTTTGCCATCAAATACTAGAGGATCAGGGTCTCAGCTGTTTTATTTCCCCATCAGCCTGATGGGGATGGAGGAGGTAGGAATAGACAGATAAGTCTCTGAAGGAAAGAGAAGCCATTTTTTAAAAAAAAATTATTTATACAGTTATAAGCTTTGAGTGATTGACTGCAATATCTTTTAAAAAGGGAAAGGATCTCTGTCTCTTGGTTTGCAATTTTACCTGCAATAGAACTTTCAATATTTTTTTGTCTGTGGAAAAAAAAGCTTACGGTGCAATAGGTGAATATGGAAATACGCATAAACTTGTCATTTTCCTTTGAAAATGTGGAAAACACTTAAATCTTGTGTTTGGCTTTGAAAAAGTTGTGAATGGTCTAGTTTGTGAATTCTCACAGGGAGGAGAAAAAAAAGCAAATGAGAAGAATTTGGTAGGTTTACGTTTTGTATGCAACTATTCATAGCTCTCTGGTGGTGATAACAGACTAGTTTCACATCCGTAACAAATATTTGCTCTTTCTGGGTTCTGTTTTGTGAATTCCTGAATGTTCTGTCTCTCATGGACCAGACCATTTCAGGGTGTGTTATCTCAGAGATAACCCACACGTACAAGTGCTTTCCTACATCTGGGTTGAAATACACACCACTGAATCCTGTGAGGAAATACGGTGTATGAGATCAGAACCAGCACGGTGCCTGTAGTAGGATTGCTCAGAAACTGGAATGCAGTTGAAGCATCATCTGGACTTTTCTTTGGGGATGTCTATCCAGTTAGATAGTTTTATAACAGTTTTGTGACACTGGAAAAAGGATATTCTATTCTTGCTGAGAAAAAAAAACGCAACATGTTATAAGCATTGGGTTTATTTGATTGTTTTCAGCCTTACTTGCTCTAATAAACCAGAAGTAAAGGAAAATGACCAAAAGACCCCAAGAAAACGAAAAACACTGATGTATTCAAAAGATACGTTGTGCAAGTGCTTCCAAAGAGAGCTTAAAAGCAGCACAGAAATAGAGAGTGAGCGAGCTCAGCGGCTTGGCACATCACGTAGTGTATATCTACATACACATTAAAATGCACTCTAGTCTCAAAACGGTCTTTCTCTACCCCCTCTACCCTGCTCCCCCCTCCCCGTTCTGCGCTGCCTAACAAAAGGTTTTTCAACAAAAGAAATTCTTCCTGGTTTGTAAAACAGTTGTGTAAAACTTGGACTGTAAAGCCACAGTTGACTGCTTTAATGTGGAACAGTTGGGAGGGTGGGGAATCGCTGGCAGGTTGGGACAGGACACAGCAATGGTGCCCCTATTCTGTCGAGGGTCTACTTAGTCACACCACCTGCTCCCCCTATTCTTTCAGAGGCAAACCAGTCATGACAGTATGAACAGACGGATGTTTAGCCTCAATACCTTGGACACACAGCACCAGACGGAGCAAGGGGAGTTAAGAAAAGATAAATTAAGTGATCAATAAAGATAAGGGACCTGTGTAGCAGTAAATGGTGGGGACAGAGCAGACAGAACAAGGGGTGAACGTGTGTTAAATAATGCAAGTGTGTGTTCAGCTAAACTCCAACTTTTCAAATCCATGTATTGTTCCCCAAAAAGCCTTTTTTTTTTTTCCCAGTGTTGGTTAATTGTGTTTTCGGTAGATGTAAAGTGTCTGTAGGCACATACAGGCTCCCCAATATAAGTCTCTTCACAGTCAGCTGTGCTGTTGGGTACTTGGCTGGAGTCTGAAGAAACGGAAGAGAACAGGGTCTGTGTCTGGAGTTGAGTCAGTGACCTATTTGCACCTCCCACCTTTGCAATATAAGGGAAAGTATAGGAGGGAGCAACAAGGTTCTGATATAGAATAAATAGCAGTGCTTTGACAGCTGATTGACAGTTTATTGATTGAGAACCATGGAATTATTTTAACTGGCTGTCACACTCTTCGTCTGAAGGGCACCCTTCTTATTCTATCCTTCTGCCTGGCATAGCAAAGGTCTTGACTTCAGGCTTAGACTTCTAACCCTACTGTAGTTTAATAAGAAGATATAAAAATCGACGTAGAGTATTGCTTCACCTTCAGTGTAAAAAAGCTCACAGTTGAGTAGCTGCAGAAAAACTATGTAGTTGTATATACCAGTAGTCTGCACCATGAAGGAGGTTTTTCTACCTGTTGACTCTTACAAAAGAAGATACTGATGTTAATGATCACGCAAGGCTCAAGTGAGAGTTGTTTTTTAATACAACTATGTCTCTTGCTCTCCTCTAATGCTCCAAAAAGGAGACGCTTTTCTCTCTGCAGATTCAGGGTTGAGGCAATGAAACCCATTACTGAGACATAAATGATGGTGTGTCTTACTGTGCCTCAACTACTCTGTGGCAGACCATACAAAGGAGAAGCTACTTGGTGTTTGGCAAGGGGCAACCCTGGAGCAGGTGTAGGCATAGAGGAAGGTGATATGACACATTGTAAGTTTATAACTTTGTTTGCTTTAAGGCACCTTGCTCCTGCGCTTGGGCCACCGGTATCATCTACTCATTTGAGAAATTACCTTTTAAGTACTACTCAGAATAGAATAGTTCAGTTAGAATAGACTTACAACAATCATGTAGTCCAGCTGCCTAAGCAAGCCTGTCAGCAAGCAATATGCTCAGTGGACTAGCACCTTGTGGTGCTCTCAACTCTCACATTGTGATTCAGAAACCAAATAATAAAATGACTTTTCTGTTCCAGTCCATTAAGTTGATTAACCTTCTTTCCCGCTTGTTGTTGTCCCAAATATGATTAAAGCCATTGTAATTCTGTTTAAATGGACCAGAGCACATTAAATAGGTTCTCTTGATTGCACTTCATCTAGTTGTTCATATAGGTCACATGGCCTCAGCTTCTGTCCTTTAAATTATCTTATTTGTGTACTTGTCATGTAATGCTAAGACAACGATGCTGTACAATAGTAAAGTGTTGTGAGTTTTTCAGGTGTCACTCACCAAAATACCCCAGGATGTGAAAACCAAATTGTAGTGGTTCAATGGAGGCACAAAATCTACTTCTATGTTATAAAGGTGTATAAAAGTCTATTCCTTTTCACTAGGCAGAAGAAAATGCAGACCCCTAGAAGTGACTAGTAGGTAGCATAAAGAGACAGGGAGAAACAGTTAACTTAAAAAGAATTTAATCAGCCTTGATGACTTGGTGATGGCTTGTACATGCAGCTGAGCCTCAGCTGTGCTCTCCAATGTCATCCCGAGCTGACACTTTGATTTTTCCTTTCAGAGCTGAAATGATTCTCACTGGGTGTCCTTCACAGCTGATCCTGCACAGCTGTGGGGACTTGGGCAGTGGGAATCTGTTTCCTGAGGGGAGAGGGGCCAGCACAGCTGCATGGAGTCAGCCGTTCGGGTTGGGTGGTTCTCATCGCTGTGAAGATGGAGGTGCCCTCCACAAACTGTCCCAATGTTTCAGGGTTCAACATATGTCTCCAGCCACCTTGCCTATTCTACAGCAAACCATTAAAGAAAAAATCCACGAGTCTGTGGCAATACTGACCAGCTCAGATCGGGAAGATTCCCGTGCTCCAGGTATTAATCATAGAATCATTTTGGTTGGAAGAGACCCTTAAGATCATTGAGTCCAGCCATAACTTAACTCTAGCACTAAACCAGGTCCCTAAGAATCTCATCGACATGTCTTTTAAACACCTCTAGGGATGGTGATTCAACTAATTCCCTGGGCAGCCTGTTCCAATGCCTGACAGCCCTTTCCATGAAGAAATATTTCCTAATATCCAATCTAAACCTCCCCTGGTACAACGTGAGGCCATTTCCTATTGGAAATGATATTGCAGCCTTTCTCTGATGGCCACACCAGGCACCACAGCCTTCAATGAGAGTTCGCTATTTGAAGGCCCTGCATGATGCAAGATCCCTTTATTTTTGCTGTACGTGGGTTTTTTTGCTTAAGAGAATTCCAGGATAAGGATGGAAAATGAGGGCAATATGGAGAATGAGCCTGCCACCCATTTTAGGTGTGAGCCACAGGCCTCTCTAGGGATACCTTGTTATACACAATAGTGATGAAAAGCCAGATAAATGCTTGGAATGATTCCAACACCTGTGAGAGTTAACAGTTCTGGACCAAGGTCCTTCATGTTCGTCCTTCGTCGATATGCAGACATAGGGTTAATGAGACAGTGGAGATTTCTTTCAATGTGTGTTTCTTGGCTGCCCAGAGTCCTAGTGAGCTGTGCTTTGGAGACCTGCCTAGGTTGAAGTTTGTAACACTATTTCCTCACTTGTGGTGGTGGTGGTTTGTTTGTTTGTTTGTTTTTTGAGGGGGGGAGTTGGTGTGGTGGTAAAGGAGAAGATATGAAATGAAGAGAATGGGGAGTGAGGAATATGAATGTTGCTAAACCCAGGTGCCACATCACAGTGTTACTTGAAAATGGGATGGTAATGCTGACTGGAACAAACTAAATTGTCAAAGCTGGCAAAATTTAAAAATATTAGCAAATAACTTCATGCAAAATGCTTCCACTTTTAGAAGTTATTTCAGTCTTCGTACAAAAAGGTTTGAAGTGAGGAGAAGTACAACCCCCTGATCTCAATCTATACTTCTATGGGCGAGAAACATAATTTGTGGCTAAACCTCGGATCAGATATTTCTAAACCAAGATTTCTGTTATACTGTTGGGACAAATTAAATAGACAGACAACAGGTCTGTGCGGGTTAGGGTCTTCTCCTGATTTCAGAATTGCGCCCTGTTAAGCATGAGCATGCGATGAGGATTTTTTTTATTCTCTTTCAAATCAGCAGCAGTGTTGAGATGTCTGCATGCATGCTAAGTAAAAGTGACAGGAAAATGTTCTGTGCAGGCAGCACATTGACAGTTCTATGATGAATATGGGTCGGCTGAACACTGTGGTTTTATTAGGACCTGATCCTTGTGGGTACAGAGTGATTCCAGCAGCAGGCAACTGCTGTCTGCTTTGTGCAAAAAGAGCAGAATCCAACCACATACCCACAAACTCCATAAAACAGATCCTTGGTTTGGTAATTGCCTTGATACATTCTGTGATTAATGATTTGCATCTGTGGGATTATCATTCATGAGCCTGGCAATAAAGCTGTTTATTTTTATGAGAGATTTTAGAATTCCAGCTCCAAGAACAGCACGGTACATTAGTGTTGGTACATCAGCTAAATGTGCGTGCAGCATCATAAGATGATTCAAACAAACAACTGGGAGCATTATTATGTGCTCTGGAATTCACCACAGTGCAGCCACAGCTTGATTCATTTGGCAGCCTTCTCCTACAGCTTGCTGCAGTCATTTTAGAAGACTGTGGATCTTTTTCCACACAAAGTCAGCTTGATAGTAAGACGTATCCCACAAGTAAAGTGTGTGATCCTTAATAATAATCTACTCCAAAGTAATTGTGAATTCTTAACAAAAAATTTTGAGTTGAAGAGGGGCTGAACTTCTTTCACTTTGGGACACAAAGAACACCCTTGTTTTCCCCAAAGTCATTTCATTAATTTAAGTAATTCGTTTTCCTGAATTCCATGAAGTGTGCATTCTGGATTTCAGTTTTTATTTTCTGCAAAGACACAGCTGTAGTGGGGCCCGAGGGCTTTCCTCTAGTGAGAGGACTATGGGACTCATTGCTGTCTGTGCTCTGCAGACAGTGCCCTGTTCCTTAGGCTATTTCTGAAGCTACCAAGCGCTTTCGTGTTAACCTCTCCTGCTAGAGCTCTCTCTGTCTTTTACAGCCTGATGACTTAAGTCTTCTATTCTGTACTACCTCACTTAGAAATATAGAATAGCCCAGGTTGGAAGAGACCTTAAAATATCCTCTGGGCCAACCTTTCCTGGGAAAGGAAGCCTAGATGAGATTATCTAGCACCCTCTCCAAATGCATCTTGAAAACCCTCAGTGACTGTACGTGGAGGCAGTAATGCAGATTCAATCACTGCTTAATCAAAACGATCTGTGTCATTATAGCTTCGTGATGATAAAACTGTTCCAATGAGGAAATCTTGGAGTAACACAAGGACGAATCACATGTTACTCCTTAATGTCGCACTGCCACTGTGCGCTCAGTCATTCTAAAGTTTATTTATTCATGACAACCCCAATATTTTCGATTTTCTCACATCTCTAACTAAAGGAACTTTTAGTTTCTTTTATTGTGCAAACAACTGCCATTGTTTAGGATAAAAAACACAAAATAAGAAGTCATAAAACAAACAGAGATTTTACTACCAAAAGTCAGGGAAGCGTAATTAATAGAATGATGGTGTTAATTTTGGGGGAAAAAACAATATTTTTAAAAAATCAGAAAAAATATGCTGCCTGTGGGTGTTGTTTCTCTTATTATATCTGAATAGTTCCATCTTCTCTGTGCCCCACTGCTTCATTTTTCAAATGTTAAGCTATCCCAAACAGAAGAAAGCATTCTCCAAATTCTTCCTGAAATGATCTGACCATGTTAGAATGTCTAAAATATTTTCCAAAAAAACCGCTGTGTTTCTAATCAATGTCTATTGTGTATAACTTGCGGCGTCCCATCCTCCCAAGCCCATCTTTGGCATCAGGTTTTCCTGAACTGTTTAGTATGTTTTCTTCTTGCTGTTGCCGAACACGCATTGTCGGATCTATGGGAGAGACAATCTTGCAAATTTTTTTCTACCTCATTGGTCACACGGAGTGATTACTCCAGCTGTACAAATAATGTAGGAAATGGATTTTTTTTGCATTAGAATTATGCAAGCCCAGCAAATACTCTCAACAATTGCTCCTTAAGTCAGTGAAATTTCAAGCCATTCAGTTTTCTTGTAAGGGGCTCACGGCTTCTTTGATGATGAGGTTTGTTAAGCCCAAATGTGGAGAACTAATAAAATAATAAAAAGGCTCCAGAGGTGTTTATAGATTTCAATTATCTCTCGCTTTCTCTCCCAGGATTGGGCTAGGCAGGATTGTGCTGCCCTCAAGTAGTACTTGAGTCCGGGCTGCATTTTCTGCTGGCTGTCTCCGAGGTTTTCTTCTTTGTGGCTGAATCGCCTTAGCGTGGGTAGTGTACAGAGGTGCTAAGGGCTCGCCTAGACAAAGCAGCCATGCTTCACAAAAGCAAAGGAGCAAAAGGAAGCAAAATTGAATCTCCAGCACCCAGCTCCTGGGCAAACAGACAAAACTAATGGATCCACTCCTGCTCCTCCCATCCAATTACAATGATCCAGTAGAGAGAATATGGCAACATTGGTTCACACAAACTCTAATACTTAATCCCTTCCATACATATAAACCTCACATTCACCACCGTTACTTCATTATCAAGCCACCCAGGCAGCCGGAGCATTGGAATGGACCCACCGGCTGCAAAAACCTGCCTCCTTCAGGTTTTAATCAGCTAATGAGGGATATGCAAATGCCAAGCTTATGGGATTATGCCTTGTCTAACAGCAGTCCTCCCCACAGTGATACAGTACTAATACAGGTGTTGGTAAACTGGTTATTAGGCGCTGGCTAATTTAGGCCCATTCATGCCGGGATTGTGCTGGCAGCCCTGCCATTTGTACTGGTTTGTGGCCCAGTAGGAGATCTATTAGGGCTGCGGTGGGTCTGACACAAACTCCTCACCACCAGATATGAAGTTAATAAATCCGGTTGGGTTGGTCTTTAGCCATACACAACAACCCACGGCTGAAATGGGGGTTTCCCCCTCCACCCCAGCTGCCTGGGAAATTGCCGCAGGAGGGCAAAAGAGGAGTTTAATTAACAGTTTCTTAACGTTTATATGAACTTTTCACATACTTTTGAATAAAATGTAAAGTACAGCAATACGATTAACCTATATTTTCTCTTGATCACTACTAGTCAACTCTCTCTTCTGTGAAAGAACATGTGGCCTAAACGTATGCGGTGAGAACAAAATACACCTCTTCTGGGGATGAACGACCATTCTGGGGCTTTGGCTGTTTCAATGGTCAGTACAAATTTCTACTTTCTCGTTTTTCTTATTTGATGATATTTCTTTCAAAAGTTCCTTCGCCGTGCAAGCAATACTACATTGCAGTGCATTTACTTGCCATGTCAGTGAAGAAAAGTGAAGTGACATTAGTAAGGTATTCATAGAGCAGAGCATGTGATGTGAACAATTTGTTAGCTCATATACCTGCTACTCGGTTGTTTAAAATTTCCTTGAGTACACTTATTTCATAACCAGCAAATATTCTATACACATAAAGATATGATGTCACGTCTACAGCAATTTTCAGTATTTCCCTGAAGGAATTTGGTGCCAGCTTATATAAGCCTACAGCAGAAATTAAGACAGGATTAGCAAACAATTCTAAAGATATCTGCTTTACAAGCAATGAGATACAGAAGTAGAGCCATTTCCACGTATGGAGGACCCAGAATATAGCAGAAATCCAAAAGTACATCACCTGAAAAGTTTCAAAATTAAATAGAAGATGCCCAATGAATGACAGCTTTTATCATCTCCAGTCAGCAGAGGAAAGGAGATATTGTAAAGTAAATCTTTGTTTAAGGCACATTTGAGGATTTTGATAAAAAAGGTGTGATGTACGGTTTTGTTTTCATTACAATAGTAATACCTCCAATTACTCTTGCCTTCATGTAAATATTACTTAAAATTCAAGGACCTTACTAGACTCTTGAGCTGTCCTAGGAACAGACAGATTTTCAGGGGCACAGGTAGCCTTTAATGAGTTCAAAACTTCGATTTCATCTTTAAAACGACTGAGTTGGAATTGTCATCAGCTGATGACGTGGGGAGATTGAGACAAAGATTTTAAGGGTAAAGTGTTAGAAAGTGGGTTCACAAATGTAAATACGCAAAGCCTCTGAGATTTAAGGCGTACATATCTATTGTTCATCTGTTTGCTCTGACTGACCCTAACTAACGGCGTATCTTTAGAAGAAGGTTCTGCATCTGAACTTTTCTTGTGCCTTTTCACTTTAAGGCATTTGAAAATCAAACATGAGTCCAAGATTTGCAGATTCAGATCAGTGATGAATTTCTTGAACCTAAGGATTCTGGATAAATGAGGCTGGCTCATCTCTTTATATGGCACTCAGGTTAAGGTTACCTTGCTTTCCTGGTCCATAAACTGGAACCTGAGGTGGCTCCCGGACACTGGTCTTGTTCAGGTTGTTCTCAGGATAACCTGTTGCTCTGTGTAATGAATTTGCAAATGATAGACTGGATCTTGTGTAAGCAAAAAAAAGCACTGACTAATGGATGAGGAAAAGCCAGACATAGTGGAATGGTTTAAACAGAACATGCATTTTTTTATTTCTTTACTGTTCTGTCATCCTGCTCTTTGTTCACCTCTAAAATAACCTGGAAGAAATAAGGAGAATTTGAATCACATTGATTACAGCCCAGTGGTGTCCTGCTGGCAGAATGTTGTTGTGCTGTTTCTAGACAGCAAAGGGACCACTGTTTGTTCATCCTTTTGCTTTATTATCTGCATGGTCTCGCTTCAAATATTGAAAAGGTGAGAAAAGTGTTTCAAGTTTGGAACTACTGAAAATCCCAGGAGCCAGAATCCCTGAATGTTCACAAAGAACATAAATCCTCAGCAAGATTAAGGAACTCCTTAGAACAAGTGAAAAAATAATTTTCTTTTAATGGATATTTCAGTAAAACAGCAACATCTCCAAAGGCTGATGACTCTGTTTTGTTTGAGATCTGAGATGGTGAAGGATATTGTATTTGTGAAATGCACTGGACCTAAATGAATGCAGAACACATGGCAAAAAAAAAAAAAAGCCTACATGTACTTGGACAGAACAGGTTAGAAATATTGTGGAAACCTTAAATAAAAATACCTGATTTGATAACAACATTGGTAATAGTTGTCTTAAGTGGGAGCAAAATAATTGTTTCTAAGAGCACAGTTACACTATACATTTGCTGTGATTTTTTTTCTTCTTCCTATTTAATACAGGATCGCTACTTCTGGCAGTTTGGGGAAAATGCATACTGCATCCAAGAAAAAGGTTATTGCTTGATTTGGTCAAGAAAGTAGACTAATATAGTGTTCAAAAGTGAATGTGTGTGTGAAAAAGTGTCTGTACTCCACTAGAGAGAAATACATGGGCTATAAGAATGTACACATGTTGAGGGATGAAATTGTAACCGGAAATATTGAATTTAAATTAAACTAAATTAAATTAAGAACCAAGCCATGCTGATTTCCACTGGATGACAAAACCAGCTGCCAGGTGATGTGCTGTCTGCAGGGTATCACTGGCAAAGACAGACAATCTGAGATGTGAGATTCTGAGACTGGTACAAGCAAAAGGACCACTAGCCATTAAAGATGAAAGCTGGCCTCTGTGGAAGTCTTCTGCCAAAAAAAAAAATCCTTTTGACTTTGCTGGGATCAGAACTTCACTCAAAATCACTAAAGAGCAAAATAATTACTGCCATGCAGTTCTTATTTTCTTACTGAATATGTATATGTCCGTTCAAATGGGAGACTCCTCAGATCATATTCAGGACTCAACACACAGCGATCACTTGTGGTAACTAAATCAGCAGTTGTACTTTGTAAACAAACCCAGTACTGGTACTAGGAATTTAGTTGTAATCAGTGATATCACAACTTCAAGTATTCAATTTTATCCTGTTTTATTACAAATGCTCTTTGAAATCTACTTCTTTGGCTCTAAAACGGAAACAGCACGATGATATTGCCAGGGTTCATAGGCTTTTTAGTTTAAACATCATCTTCTAGAGGTCAGGAAAATAAGTTTTGTAGCCTGCGGTTTTACTTATGCTTTGGACAACAGGTGTCTCCTTGGTCGCCCTTGAAGTAATTTTTTTTGCCAATAGAAACTAGAGATTGGATGAATCACGCATCTCTTTTCAGAAACTCACTGTAAAACATTTCTTTCCCATGTGTGCAGAGTAAATAATAAATAATCATTTTAAACAAAACAAAGCAAACAAAAAGCCACAAGCCACCCTTACAAAGAGGACACATAGCTTTTTATGAATCAGTCTCCCTGAGAGTTTCAATTTGAATTTCAGATGCTGGCATCTGTTTACAGCTGCTGGCTTTTCTGTGAGTAATTTTTAAATTACTGAATGAAAACAGACATATTCACAGAAAAGATAACCCATTTTTGCCCTCCTTAACTTTGATGATAGCCCTACCCAGTGCTAAAGAGAATATATTATTCCCAGGCTACCAGAGTATCTTTAAGAGCTTCTATTTTGTAGGACCATTGGCAAGCAATTGTACATTGCTTAAAGAAATCCTGTGCTCTGCTCACTAACACAGTAAAGTATTTCTGACAAGAGGTGCCTAATCAAGAAATGGGGCTAAGATAACATTGGAGATCCAGACTATGAATTTAGCTTGAACCAACTGAATTTTGTCCCGACCTATGTCTCAAGATGTGTCCCAGAAGCAGGTGGTAGAGGAGGGTCTATGGAGCATCTAACCTGCTCTGGGATCTTTGGCCTCATTCCCTGCTGTGGTTTCAACAGAGCCGCTGGAAATAGAGTTAATGAGAAGACGACACCAAAATATAGAGCAGGTCGATGGTGTTTTCTAATAAGTGCCATTGGAGGGAAGTTGTAACTTCACATCCCACATTGTAACTTGGTTTATACACATTTCACAGCTCCTTTCAGATAACTGATAAGTCTGACTTCTTACTCAAAGAGAACCTTGTGTGGTAAGGTGGAATTACCATAGCTTCTTTTTCAAGCAAACTTCATTCTCTGTCTGCAATGGTTATATTCTGTGTATTTTTTATAAATGGTCCTTTTCTATTATATAAAAATGTTATGGCATCTGTCTGCATTATATGGGTTTCTTTCTAGTTACATGCATATAGTAAGTCTATACCTAGCTTTTCACCTTTCCCTGTGAACGATTTCTGGTCACTTGGGATGACTTTATTATCAGAAAGACCAGTTGTCAAAGGCAGCTTGTGTCCCCTGTCCCAGGGAAAGTAAATACAGCTTCTTTTCTTAGGCCCTTCTGAATCCTAAATTGTTTGCAACTTTTTCTGGAAAGAATTCTCAGTTCCCTCACTGCTAAATGGGTCACAAAATAGAAAAAAAAAAATTCACCATGATAAATGAGTTCGTTTGGATTGTTCTTTAAGGAATTATTTGCAAATGTAAAAAGATGTGAGAAAATTAGGTCCAAAAGTTGCCTTTAGAAAATCCTGAGGTCAAACAGCCTTAATGCTACTACTTGTGTATCTTCACAATGAGAATTTTAAGCGGATTCCTCCTGCATGGCAGTACACAGGGTTAAAGGTTAACAACTGACCAATTCCTTGGACAAGGTGTTATTCAAAATCAGGTACTTAAGACATTTGCTAGAGGACTTACCCATTATAGCTGTTTGGAATCAGTGCATTTTCCAGCAGGGAAAGTATTTAGGGGAACAAAAAGAGTGCGGAGACGGGGAATTCCAGAAAGCCTGTCGCCATATAAACTAAAAACCACCATTAGAAGCTGAGTTTTCTTTACAAAAATCTGACAGTATCCAAATAAGTTGTGTGGAAATCATGGTTGCTAGAGAGAGACGAGAGCCTTCTCTGCAAACAGTGCAGCTGGGCTCTATTTAAGCTCTGTTTTCAATGTACACACGAGTTTTCTCTTCCCATGTTGCTTTCCTTTGATGTAGTTATGCCTCTCAAGATCTATCTGACTTCTTCTTTAGAGCTTGTAAAGTAAGTGGTAATTTTACAGTCAGATCAGAATCAAAGGCAGGAGCTGTTGGAGGTTTCTGATCATGCACCATTTGAAGCAGTACCTCATCAGGGATTGGAGTTTACTTGGGGGGATCTCAAAACAATAACAATTCTCCAGGTTATACTGTCCAGTTTTGAAGAAGAGTTTATAAAGTAGATAGCCAGAAAATATTCATACTGTTTAAGCAGTGGGTACAGCTCTTGGATCTCTTTTCTGATCTGGGTTGCAAGGTTTCTTTTCTAATTTTTTTGTGTGTTCCTGGGATCTTCTGGTTTTTGGAGTCGCCGGCTGTTATGGACAACACTGTTACCTTGTTTGTTGGATATGGAAATGTTCAAAGTGGTTTTCAGCAGGATTTAGAGAAGAAAAGATAGGCACTTATCCAGCCTTAAAGGACCAAAATGGTTCTCAGGACTAAAACTTTGTGTGTGCAGAAAGGTGAACGTACTGGATTCCAGTAATGTGTTTACAAAAATATAAATACTGGATTCCACTGCCGTCATGCGGGGAAGGTGTTCATTCCACCTGCTGGTAAATCACTGTTTTGATTCAGGGAAATGAACATCTGCTGTGCTAGCGGTTGCATTTTGAATTTTCTGTGCCAGATCTATACCACAGCCTCTCAGTGTGTAAAACAGCTTTTAGCTACAACGCAACTATGAGGCTTAAATTGAAGGCATCATGTTTGTAAAGCAGAATAGGAGGTCTTATATTTAGATATATTTGGACAAAAAGCAATACCAGATAGCAATGCCACACACACATTTTGGAGAACTGAATTTAGAATTAAGTGGATTCTTTAATGTGCTTGCGTTAACGTACACTTTTGTACTTAGAGGGATTTTGAAACACCAATCAAATTAGTCAGTTGTGTCTCTAGGCAGAATATAATAAGATGATTTGAGCTCAAGCATCATTCAAAAACTAACTAAACAATCATAGCCTTGTGTAGCTTGTAAAATATCTTTTTTTTTTCCTTCTCTCAGACTCTTCTCATTGTGACAGAAGAAGTTGGGAATGTGTGAGGAGAAAAGATAAAAATAAACTTCATCTAACAAGTAGAAACACTTTTAAATGAAAAACGACCCAGGTTTGGATATTCCAGCTCCCCAAACTTGCATAAAGATCTGATATAAAAGTTATTTGTTTATTCTGTTATAATGACCGTTGATTTGGTTGAGGTTTATCTTGCTTTCTTAGAGCTGAAGAATGACCATCTGAAGGATGAGGAGTTAAAACCGGGGGGTTTGACCTCTTTTTATTACTTGAGTTATGAAGATGGTTTGGTGGGAATTGTGGCCTATAGTAAACCCTGACAAGATCAGGTTCAGCAGAATTTCTTAAAAACGTAGCTAAGATTGCAAAACGCCTGTTTTTCATCTGATGTACTGGACAGATGCTCCTGGTTCGATGGTTTTGCTGTTGACTTCAAACAGCTAACATGCCTGAAATAATTTTTACTCAAGTGTTAGTATTCCAGTCTGAGGTTTTAGATAAAACACGTGAATTACAACAATTGTGCCATCCTCCTAGAGAAGAAGAGACAGCTGCAAGAGAAGTCAGGATTGCACCACTGTCCCTTGTCTTGCAATTTATTTCCTTTTCCTAAGAGACAGTGAGTTGTGGAGCTGGAGAGTGAGACTGGAGAAAGGGAATGTGAAACTGTGGGTTTGCAAAGAAAGTGATGCCTCCTGTTGCCAGCTGCAGGGAAGAGGCAGGTAACACATTCAGCCCCCAAATTTGTTAGATTATATGGATATGTATCATCTAAACACCTATTCCACCGATGAAATAGATGCTTTCCAAGACGCTCCCTTCACAAAGTAATGTTATTGCTTTTGTATATTTATGATGACAAGTAAGATGGAAACAATTTCCTACGTGTAGAAGACAAGCTAACGACAAGTAAGAATTATGTTCCTGTTCTCATCTGAGTGAGATGTGGGTATCACTTGCTTCAGTAGAAATCTCCGGGGCTTTAATTTGTGTGAATATGATCCAAAATTCAGGATTTAGCTCTCCTTCAGATCATCCGTGGCAGTCATATATTTATCTTTCAAAAGTGAACAGGAGGAAAAACTCTGTATTACACCAGCTCTGCCAGGAGCAGTCGTGTCTTCACCTCATTAAGACACCTGTCATCATAAGGCACAGAGCGTTGCCTTTCTCTTACTCTGTCACTCTGATTTAACACAAACAAGAAGCCCCACATCCACTTGCAGGGATGATTTAGGCATTATTGGAGCACGTAGCTGTGGAGATAACACATCTAGCCCAAAATTTAAAACCACGCAGATGGAAAACTTTGCTTGACATACAGGTGCTTCTGTGATTTCTTCTTAACTCCCATTGATGTTTTAAAGTGCTTAAATACCTTATAAACTTGAGTAGGTCAGATCCTCCTGGTTCTGCTCTTGTGGTCGTTTACATCGGCTTCAAAAGACTGGTTGTGCGAATAGATGGGAGATGTTGTTTGTGGAGCTGGGGCCAAATCCTGAAATGGTTGGGCCAGACACCGAGCAACCTGCGCAAGTTCTGTGTCTCAAGTCTAGTGGTGACCTCCTTGGTGAGCCTGGGCTTCCCCGAGTCCTGCCCAGTCCCCAGCACACTGTCTTTGCCCAGAAAATGAAATTGTTCCAATTTGATTATCAACACTAAAGCAAAACATTTCTTTAAGACTACCCTTAAGATCAAGTGCCTTCGTTTTGTATTGAAAGCAGTGAAATGAATAAAGAAAAGTCAGTTTTGAACAGTTGGGTCTTGCAGGTATTTTGCCTATTTTCTCTCTTGTTCTTCCACATTATCAGAGGTATTAAATCAAATTGGTCATTTTTTTCCTCCTTCAGCTCCCCTGCTCCCTGCCAGAGCTACTAAAATTACATATTCTTTACTGCTTTTTAAGAAGATTATTACTAAGCCAGCCGACCCAAACAGCAGTGGCACCAATTAGGCATCATTCAAAATTAATAACCACTACGATGATAACAAACCAAAAGATTGATTCTTCTGATGGGAGAATCATTTTAATTAATTTAATCCTTGTTGAAAGATCATCTGTGCACAGTCCTGCTCACTAGTGGGGCCCATTTGTCCCTGTCTGTCCCCGTCACCTAAAGCCAGTGAATATGATCAGTCGCAAGCACTTAGGGAACAATAAGAAACAGATTGTACTGTCAGGCTTCATTAAAGATCATCATTAGTATTCCAATTTGGAAACAGTCAATCTATCCGAACCTTTTACCAATTCTTTTCGGCTGCTTTTGTGAAGTTTGGTTCAGCTGCTAAATGTAAAAACGCTGCGCAGGCTTTTTTTTTTTTTTAAAAAAAGAAGCTGGATCTGGGTGATGCCTGTCAGGCTGCAGCTTAGGGACAAAGCTCAGGGGAAATCCGTGTTGTGCAACCCGGCTCTAAATGATATCATGTGCAGCTGCTTATGATCTGACTATTTATGGGGAATGATACTTTCTTAAACTCGACGCTTAACAATGATGAATGGAAATGAAATTGATATGGCACTTTCTTTCATCCTGCTGTTGAGATTTCTTTCTTTTTTTTTGGTCCCAAGGGTGTTTTTTGCAGAGCTCGCTGGTTGGGCTCTCCCGCTGCTCTCCGGCGCGGCTGCCGAGGACATTTTGAGTGTGGTGATGAGGGAGTTGGAATTTGAGATTTGTTTGCAGTTCACTTTATCTTTTCTACTGAGGCCAGATTGCTTTGTTTGTTTGTTCTCGATTCTGGTGGCTGGAAATAGTTATGGACAAACAGATTATAGGGGTTTGGGGTATATTTCTGTACGGTCGTCCCTTTATCTCAGTTATATCATCTGGCTGCACAGGAGACGTATCATGGTTCTTCATTTTCAAAACAGTTTGTCTGCCAGGCAATTATTTCATTATTTTAATATTCTGGACATTTATTATTTGCTAACCTTCACAGTTATCCAACCAGCTTCCCGAAGGGTAGTGGGAGGGCATGGCTGTTTGAGGAATGCGCTGCATGAAATATTAAAACAAAAATACAATCCCATCATTTTGAATAATCTTTTAAAAAAGGCTCTGTGAGTTTGGAGTTTTTTTTCCCCCTATGTATCAGGAGGGGTTTCACAGAGATTGCAAACGAAAGCAGAATTAGGCAGTAAAACAGGAAAGGAGTGAAAGATTAGTTTTCACATTTCTTTTTACAAAAAAAAAAAAAAAAACCAACTCTCTCCAAATTCAATTAAAAATTAAAAATGTTGTTATGATTACCGTAACAGAATGACGAAACCAACCAAACACAAAAGTATGAATTAATGCAGCCTCTCTTTAAAAGCCCAAATAATTTTCTACAGTTTAGTTCTACTTTATTTTTCTGAATGTTTTGTACAGTTCAGAAACCCACTTGGGAACAATTATTTGCAATGACTGGTTGCTCATTGCAACCTCATAAAGATTTCCGCTATTTAATTCCACAGTAAGTGTGGTTTTCTATAAACAAAAATTGTCACAACATAAGTATATACCTCATAAGGATGATCTAGCCCAAAATCCAGTCCTGCCACCCTGCCATCTTTAAAGTTTTCCAAAACCAACTCAACAACAGTGAAAACATTTTGTTTTTCATAGTTGCATTAACGTGGAAGAAAATAAAAATCCTTTAGTTGATAATTGCAGCTGAAATGTTAATGAAGATTCTGTGTCTGAACTTGATCAATTTCTTTTACTTTTATGCTTGCTATCTGTGAGGGGAAAAAAAAGGCTCAGAGGCATCATTATTTTTCTTTCTGAGAAAATACAAAAACTTAATTTGCTGAAAAAATGCAATACTGAGGTAACCAAATTTCCAGCGTTTCACTGTATGCTTTCTGCTGTGTATAAGTCCTTGTATCATTCTGTTCCTTGACAAGATGGTTTTAGTCAAAATTCAAAAGGAATTATTGATTATAGATTTTATTAATTGCAATGGTATTGGCTACCTAAGTAGGTACATAGATTACATTAACTAGCAACATATGTTGCAGTGGTAACACAGATACTGATAGAATGCAGATTAAAAAATTCTGGCATCCCACTGAAGAATGTCAGTCTTTCAAACTACCAATATTCTGTGGGTCCTTCCTTTTAAAAAACTGATTATTTTGTTAGCTTTGCACATGACAAATCTGTTACAAAAGGAGAGGCAGAGTGAGCTGCTAAATATTTTTATACCGGTGCAAGTGAGTTCCAAAGTATCAGCTCCATAAATGCCTTTCAGTTGTCAAAGTATTTGTTTTTGAAGTGCATCTTCTCAATTTCAGTGACTTATTTTCTTGATTTTGCTGTGATTTTTCTTTTACCACCTGACTTTTAGACATTTCTTCCCTTTTTTAATGTCACATTCACCTTAACTGGAGAAATATACCTTCAGAAGGAGGTATATACACTATGTTATTACCTTGATATTTTCAAATCTACTTTTTTCAGTGGACCTAGTATTTTTTTGAAGGACTTTATAAGTGGCTCCAGTGAAAGGTCATCCGAGCGCTGTGATTCCCTTGAATTCAGCAGGAGCTGGGCTCAGGTTACAGGCTCAGGTTTACACCAGCCCAAATTGAAGATGCTGCTCCTAAGAGAAGTTCCTCCCGCCCTGCCCTCGGTAGCATCATCGCTCCTCTCCTCCTTTACCATGATGTTTTAGACCAACCCAGGTGATCCATTTCTTGCAGGTTTAGTTTTCGGTTGAATTAGGTTTTCATTCATATGGGAACGTCTTAGCGTGTCATAGGAACATGAAACCAGAAACAGAAGCAGGGTACCCTCCTCTTTCGTCAGAAACCAAATTATTATTATTTTATATCTTATGAGGTGTTTGTAAAGGTGATAATTCTACTGATATGTCTTTATTTTTTTTACCTGATTGGAATAACTATTTTAAACTACTACAGTTATTTTTTTAATCTGCCTTCAATGAATCATCGCGTTGCTTCACGCTGGAGATGAACCAAGGAGCCAAAATGAAATGTGCTATGTGATCGTGTGATTTCTTGACAACACCTCAGTCTTGATACTTAGTAAGCTGAAATTTGAAATACAGAAAAAGCAAATGTAGAAATATGTATTATGATACAATACAACTCACTAAAATATTAACTAGAAATGCTCATAAAATAACAGTATAAAATAATGGCCGCAGATATCATCAGTGATTTCCCAAATTTCTGTATATCTATGAGTATATATATTACCAAGGAACAAAACCATCCACGAAAATGTCCAAACAGAAAAAGACTAGGAAGTGTCACAAAGGGATGACCTACAGAATGTAATGAATACAGATTCAGATTTGGAGTATTTCAGCACAAAACCTTCTCCGCTCATGTGGCTACAAGAGATTCTGTGAGATCTCGTGTAATGGCACAGATGCTGTGCATCCTACGTGGTACCCTCGGTGAAATATCACCCAGCTCATGCAGCCAGATGCTCTAAAGGTTTCTCAGCTCTGGTATGTGATGGGATCCAGACCTTGAGCGGCGCTGGGAAGGTTTCAGAACCACCCCATTCCTCAGGTTCTGCAGCAGGTAAGAGCCTGGTTAAAGTCAATATCCTGCCAACTACAGACTTGTGTTCATACTAAATAATTTGCTTTGCCTCAGTGTGCTGGGAAAAAAAATGATGTGCTTAAAAACAAAACCAAACCAATTATTGCACCAAACAAGGCAATCTTTATTATCCAAAACTACTAATTTACTTCAGTGACTATTTTGTTTGGGTGGTATCAGTCATTTACTTTGCAAAATGCCTTTAGACTAGGGTATCTGGCTGGAAGAACCACTGCGAAATGAATCCGCTAAAATAAACAGAATGTGACACTGGAAATACATTTTCCAGAGAAAATTTGAACAAGGAGACTGACCCATCAGAAGGGATCAGAAAAAATCTACTGAAAGAGTTACCAGGAAAAAATAATCACTAACCTTTTATTTTTTATAATTATTTTTTTAGTGGTAATTTTCTTTACCTATTTCACACATCCTCTAGTGCTGCCTTTTTATTAGAGACTTCAAGTCTCTTCATAGACTCTGCCTATACTGTGTTACACAGTTGTTTTTAAGATGTTGAAAAAAACTGAGAGACACGTAAGAAAGCAACTCGATTTATTTTATTTTAATCCCAAACCCACGATGGGCTCCCTTCGCTATGGGGGAGAGGCTACTGCACTAACCCCTGCCTTGTAGAAATGGAATTCAGCGTGGTCGTTACATGTGAACACCGATCGCAGCCTGGAAGAAGTTTGAAGAGCTCTCTCTCGCAGAGCTGTGACTCGGTGTCTTTGGGACGATCAATCGCAGAGACGCTCGGTCTGATTTTGAGTCCAGCCCAGGGAGGCCTGAGCACTTACAGATGACACAGGACTCCAGAGCGATGATGAGTGATCAGCATCCTCCAGGATTTGGTCCCCAGTAGCACTGACAGAGTCACATCCTTACACCTACAGGAATATTTGCTGTCTTCCTCCCATCTCTGTTCTTCCCTCCCACACCTTCTCCCTCCTTTTCCACCACTTTTTCCCCCCTCTTCACCCCTCTTTTTCCCCACTCTTTATCCCCCTTATTTCTCCCCCTTTCTTCTCCCCGTTTTTTCTTCTCGTTTTCCCCTCTCTTTTTCCTCTCTTATCCCCTTTATCCCCCTCTTCACCCCTCTTTTTATCTCTGCTTTTCTTCCTCTTGCCCCCTTCTCCCCCTTCTTTCTCCCCTTCTTTCACCCTCTCTTTCTCCCTCTTCTTCCTCCCCCCTTTTTTCTCCCCCCTTTTTTCTCCGCCCCTCTTTCCCCCTCCCTTGTTTCTCCCCTTCTCTCCCCATTCCGCCCCCCCCTTTTTTTTTAATCTTTTGGCATTACAGATATTAGCTGTGCATGTAGAGTTTGGGGAAATATATTTATTTTTAAAGTGTCACAACAGGTGGGTTGCCAAGTGTAATATTGAAGGAAAGAGTAGAAACTCTCACTGGAATGGAGGCTTTGCTTGAACTTGGGCTGAGTTTGCTTTATGTCGAGACCATCTGCTTCATAGGTGTTTGAATCCAAATTAGAACTGCACTGCCCTCCCGCGTCCACAGCAGAAAGATTGCCTGTGAAAAGGAAAAAGGATTTGGGAAACACATCCCCAGTGCAAAGGAAGCGTTTCGTTTTGTACCATGAATACCAACAAACAGAACAAAATGATTCCTGTGCCTGGCTACTTAGAAGAGCGTATAACTAAGTTAATTTAGCCTGCTTAGGGCAGATCCTGCTCTCAGTTTCACCCACAACGTACAGAAAAAGGCAGATAGTCCAATCTGTGTGGGGTGTTAGCTGTACTTGTTTGTGTATTTTGTATTCATTGCCTAAACAATTTGGAAGTTTTGCAAGATGCTCTGCAAGGCAGCCAGTTCAGGCTGTGGTGAAGCCTTGTGTAAAGATTTTAGGGATCCATTTCGGAATGGAATAGAATATTTTCAATTGGAAGGGACCTACAATGTTCATCTAGTCCAACTGCCTGACCACTTCAGGGCTGACCAAAAGTTAAAGCATGTTATTTTACAGTTCAGATTCCAAAGCCATCATTGAAAATAAATGCAGTGGTAGAAAGCTTTTAACTCAGACATGAGGTTGCCCAGTTGTATCTGCTGACCATTCCAAATGCTGGGTTCAGGAAATTCAAAAATTTCTGGACAGCAGAAAGGAAGGGCTCAGCCTGAAACCTCTGAAAATAGAATATATAACAGAGATGTCCATGCAGGCCCTGTACTGGACACTGGTGAGGCTGCACCTCGAATCCTGTGTTCAGTTTTGGGCCCCTCACTACAATAATTCCACACTTTTGAAGAAGAATTTTCCAGGTTTTTGCAATCACAGATTTCTTCTAGGGGACAAAAATAATATCAATAGAAGAATTATGTATTGTCTGATATTTCTGAGCATGGAAGCCAAAAGTCAAGCCACTATTTTTAAAGCCACTGAGACTCAATTTTAATTTTATTGAATCACTATATATCCAGCTGAGTCTGCTTGGGAATTACATTCCCTGTTGGCTCAAATTTTACCCTGGATCTGGGTCTGGATTTTGTCTCAAGCTTCTCTGAGTGCCATGTTCAGTCTTGAGGTTTTAAAGTTCAGGAAACAGAATTTCAGGATGCAAATGATATGGCCCTTAAAGAAACCAAATCATATCTACACAAAACCATGGTTAAGAAATAAAAATGCCCAATCAATTAATAGCAAAACTGCCTAACTGCTATCTCCAGTGTGCTCTCAATGTTGCCAAAGAAATAAACTGGTGGTTTGGAGAACTTGAGCAAAGCAGTAAATCTTCTTCCTGCTCATGTAACTTGGACAACAGCTGCTGAGCATCTGCCTCGGCTTCCAGCTGTATGATTTGGCTAGCAGTCGAAGAGTTCCAGTAAACAAGTTGGGTGACCTAAATTTGTACCAGTGTGTGAGCATCAGTGAACACTATGGCTCAATTTGCAGAGGCAGGTGACCCCTAGCACTAAGTGAAACGTTAGATGAATGACTCTCAATTGTGACAATTTGTAATGATTCACAGGGATTATTCCTCTGGGGAAGAACTCCGGAATAATAGCATGCTCAGACCGACAGCAAAAAATGTATTTACATTAGTCAGTGGTTTCTTAGGAGCAGATCAATAAACAGAAGCAAAAGATGTAGAAGCTCTCATGGAGAGGGTCCAGATGAGGCCACAAAGACGATCAGAGGGCTGGAACAGCTCTGCTGTGAGGACAGTCTGGGAGGGTTGGGATTGTTCAGCCTGGAGAAGAGAAGGTTCTGGGGAGAGCTTATTGTGGCCTTTCAGTACTTAAAGGGGGCTTATAAGAAAGATGGGGACAGACTTTTTAGTAGGACCTGTTGCCATAGGACAAGGGGTAATGATTTTAAAAGAGGGGAGACTTGGACTAGATATAAGGAAGAAAATTTTTACTATGAAGGTGGTGAGACCCTGGCCCAAGTTGCCCAGAGAGGTGGTGGATGCCCCGTCCCTGGAGACATCCCAGGCCAGGCTGGAGGGGGGTCTGAGCAACCTGAGCTGGTGAAGATGTCCCTGCTCATGGCAGGGGTTGGACTAGATGGCCTTTGGAAGTCGTTTCCAACCCACATTACTCTATGATTCTAAGTTCAAGAGGTTTATATGCCAGCTCAGATTTAGTCTGGTCCCCTGGATTCGCAATCTGTATCACACTTGTGGTTTGGAGCTGTCTGAACAAGCTCTGCTGCTGGACCATATCTGCTGAGCACCTGGTGAGGAGACTCTGGTTTCACATCTCCTGGAAAGAATCTTGTGTGTGCCCATCAAAAGCGTTCTGCAGATCCAAATGATAAATAAGAAATGGTAATCACTTCAAAAGTATAACGTTTCTCTAACGCAAATCAAAATGCTTCAGCACATCCTTATGATGATGATGGGTTTCTTACCGTGCTGGCAAACAAAATCTTTCAGGTTTCATTCCCTGTGTGTTTTTAGATGTTCAAATATTCCTTACAGAATGCCCAGGTAAAAGGTTAAGATATCAGTGTCATTCCCCGCTCCCCATTATTACATAAAAATTATTTTATGAAAAAACAGCAAACTCTTCTTCAGCTTGAAAGTGCATGCTATTGCATAATACATCATCTGCAGATTTAATTATGATTTTTTTAAAAAAATAACTACACGGTTGTTGCTGTGCAGAGTTTCCAACTTGAGAATACACCAAAAGCTTGTAAAAAGTTTGAAACAAAATACATATTACTTTATACTAGAATTCAAGAGCAGTAGAAAGCTGTTCAAATCTTGAACCAGCGAGCATTTTCTACGGTTAACATCACTGGCCTTACAAATAGAAGTTTTAGAGATGAATTGAAAATTACAGTAAGTACTTACTATAGTGAGTATTAGTTTTAATATTGTTTCTTGTTAATTTTTGCTGTTAAGAATACAAAACTGAAAAATATTATTCAACATTTCAGGTCCATTTTTACCACTGACAAATGCAACAGGGTCATGCACAGTAGCCAAAGAGAGAATAACAAAAAGTTGCTGCTTTATTCAGCCTGGCACAAACTTGCGTGTTCCATTTAAAATGTCTGAGATTTAAAATGTCAACCTTTTTTGAAAATTATGATTAGGTGTATTTTTTTGTCAGTATGTTCCAGTGTTTTGATGAATACTTTTGATAGGACAGAAAAAAAATGTTGAAAGAAAAATTTGAGATAAACCCATAAAAGACCCGAGCTTATACGAAAGCGACATTTAAAACAGATAGTGAACAGCCAAATTTGGAACTATTTTAACATTATGCTTGAAGCAGATAAATTCATATTGTGCCAAGATTATACCAACTTTTGGAATTTAACTGGTTTGAAATGTTGCCTCTGAAATTTTACATTTACGGTCTGTACTCTGCTGTTGAAGCTGATGACTTAGGAAACCCATGTTTTATTTCAGTAGATGACCCAAAGGATTGTATTAACTGAAATAACTTTCTCCCTTCTATTTAACACACAATTTGAGTACGTTAAGTCCCCGCACAGAAAACATAAAATGTGTGTTTAGTCCATTTTGCTTTTTACTTAGCTTAGTTCAACAAGAACCTTTATTAGACTTAACTTTCTTGTGCTGAAGAGCAAATACCACCCGTTTCAAGACTTGTTTCAGGCGGGGTATGTGCAAACATCACTAAGGATGTTCTACAGGAGCAATGATTCAGCCAGGACATGCAAGGAACAACTCAGCCTTGCAAAGTCATCTCGCCAGACCTTGAAAGTCAGCATCTGGTTTTGGGGAGCTTCATAAGCTCAGCACATGCCGACCAATACTACCTGTCTGCCTTGACCTGGGGATTTAGAGTACATCACGTAAATGAATTATCGTTATATTAGCAGCTATCGTGATCAATGTCTCCAGGGCAAAGGCAGAACAGTATGTGTATGCGAGGATGGGTAAATCCAAGAGGAAGTGTGTTTGTCATGCCATTCCCCTTGTGCCTCACGGAAGACATATCCATGACCCAACACACAAACAAAGGGATCACCAGAGTGTACCAGGCATGCCCAAGCGTTTTGTCTGCAACTTGGACATGAATGGTACATCGTTCAATAGTGCAATGGCCAGCTTTGTTAGCATTTTATATATTGTAAACCAAAGAAGCTTACTTCTCTCTTTCTCTTGCTCTTTAGTTCCCCAGCCCACAGACTAAGCAAGAATTTACCATATTGCTGCAAAAGAAAAAGGAAGGCTCAGAATGTCTCTTATTCTTAAGTTTCAAACTAATGGACAGAAAGAGGAGCTAGGAAATCTGTTGAGGGTTTGATGGCATAGGTTTCATCATGTTTCAACTGCAAAACTTTGGCATTCGTAAATGTCCAGTTAAAGGCAACCTTAGAGACAACAGAGCTCATTTGCTTTTGTGGCTTCGCTTACCAGCTACAATGTCCCATATCAGAGTGGGAGGGTTGGGAGGAGAGGAGAAAATCCATCTGAAATTTAGCAGCTTAAACAAAAAAAAACCCAAACGTTTATAATCAGCTTGAAAGCTCAGTGGATTTGCGAAATCGTTTGGGATTAACAGGCTATTGATTGCTAATAAAACAATATTTAGCTTTGTCTGATGAACAGCAATGGAAAAAGGTGTGGGCACCTTGTCAAACAAGGCCCATTGAGGAGGGATGATGGGTTAAGTGTGGGGGTCTGAGTGGCAGCGTGGGTGCCCGGTCTTCAAGGAGAACTTGTCAGTTGTTAGCGAGGCTGGTGAAAGGAAGGACGCCAGCGCCTGATGGCTGGGGTAGTATTGAGGCAAGTTAGCTGACTAATCAGATTGAAAAAGTCCCATGGTATTTATGTCACTTTAATTTTCATCAAACAATTGGAGACGACAGCACTCTATTAAGAAGAAGTTGATCCAGAACTAAAGCTAAATAAATTAGGGTCTCAGTTTAATCAAATTATCCCTCTACTGGCCTTGGATTAACCGAGGGAGACAGCGTCGGTCTAGGCACTTTTCATTGGCTGATTTATTTATTTTTTTTTAAAGAAGCTGGTACAAAGAATGGGAGATTTAACACACATAGCTACTACTCATAATACCTCAAACAAGTACCTTTAAAAGAAGTGGGAATTAATATTTATCAGGAGAATGTGCAGTTTTACTGAGGGATATTTCCATTTTTACATTAGTTTTATTCAGTGAAATTAACTGAAAATGAGGCAAAAATCTGTCAACAGGAAAGCTAAAATGAGAGAAATTATAACAATCTGGCAAAAGAATCAAAACACCAGCCTAATGCTGCTTAATGACTTTGTGTTTGACTCAAAACAGGTAGTTTTTACCTGCTTTAAAAATCGTTTGATTGCACATTTCAGTTTTGCTATTGTTTACTTATATTATTTGTGCAGGATGTCTCATTCTTTTTCCTCCTTGCTACATTCTTTAGACCTCCAGGAGAAGCCTTTGGGGTAGCTGGATCGTCTCTGAGAAATTAAGTTTCCGAGCTGTCTGCTATCTTCTCCTGCAAAGTGTTTTTCATTAGAAGTTTACAGCAAGAGCCAGTAACTATCTTTTCATTACTAATAATATGAAGAAATCCTGTGTTTACAGATCTTATACAAAGATTTAACTGAACCGTTACAATAAATCTTTTGAAACCTTGAACTCCTGAAATATTCCCAATCTGTGCGTTGTCAAAATCGTTGTATAAGTCTCTCTGGTTTTCTAGATAGAGAAATGAAATAAAGTAGTACATCCTTTGCTGCATACAACTAAACGAATTCATCCCAGTTAACTATGAAATTTATTTTTGAAGAACACAACGTGATGGATACTCCCATCTTTGGAAAAGTAAAAATGGTTTTGCAAGAAGAGCAGCGCCAGTGGATGTGGTTTTACTTTCTGACTTTTATCTTTTTCTCTGTGAACTTGTTTTTTGTCTGCTCATGATTGTCAATATTGTTCCTCATTCTGCTGGGGCAATCACAACGTAGGGAAAGTGGAGCTGAACAAACACTTGTATTTTGTTACATCCATCAAAATGGAGAGATGGGGCTGGGCTGTGATCTGATGGGCACTAGGGTACATCATTTACTCTGTATGTGTAAAAGAAAAGACAAGTAGGACTGTCTGATGTTGGTCCCTGTTATCCTGTCATGTACCAAATTACACACTCTTCCCCTACTTGCATTTCAGTTCTGCTCTTAAAGACGTTCTTATCAAACCCTTGGAAATCTTGGCACTAAGCACTAGATTCCTTAAATACCTACAGAAACACCTACGGATGCTATTTTCATTTATGACTTCTAAATTGTTTTTCAGCTATGATATTGCTATTTAGGGCTCAAACGATTTGTTTCCGCTGACTTCCGTCTGTTGCTCCTCATGAAGACAGACCAGAGATGGTTCTGGTGGAGTTGACTGTTCTCAGAAGCTCAGACCCTGACAAGAAGGGCTTTAGTTTCAAAGTAACTCATCTAGGTATTTACGTCAAGCCTGCTAAATGCTTCACATCCACTGTTGTGACACTAAATATCTTGTAGATAATTAAAAGACATTATGTTTTCAATGCACAGCCCTCCTGGTTCCACTAGTTTGATCTGTTAGCTGATCTGAATGCCACCAAGTGCCTGTCCTCACTTGTTTTCCTACTGTGAATGAATAGAGATCATAAATTCTCATGGTAAAGATATGATCTACGGTAAAAACTTCATTTTACTTCAAAAGGGATACAATTTATTTTGTAGTTAAACTTTACAATCATTTACTCTAAGTCCAGATATCTTTTCCCTGTAAAAACACAGATATTAACAGATAGAAAAATCTGAATTATTTATAGATGCTTTCCATGTGAACACTGGTTTACCCTTAAGATGCTTACGAGTACTTTTATCTGTATTTACCTTTTGGACATCAACAGTGAAGGTAACTCTGAAGAGCAGTGATTTTCTAAGCCTCAAAGTATTTTATTGGGTGACAAGGTGATATTTATATTTCCTTTGCCTTTCTGACAGATTGAGAAATGCTGCTTTAATGTTAAAGCAGAGAAAATAGAGAAAGGAGGGCACTGAAAATTATCTGTGTAGCATACTGAGTCCCATACTTTGTAACAGAACCCCAGCCCTAGTTCCAGGGTGAGTTTTTGTTAAAAACAAACCAACCAAACAAAAAAAGCTCCGAATTCCCAGACAAAACAGAAACCCCCCATTAAAAAAAAAAAAAATCACAACAAACCAAATCCTGCCCCTTCCCAGATGAAAAAATCCTATCTTGTGGCCCACGCTTTCCTTTGGCAGCCCGTTCCAGCCCCGCTTCAGCAGCAGATCTAGGCTTGTTTTCTCTCTCAAGCTTAAATCTAAGCCTACCTTCAGGGTAAGCCCTACACAGGGGGCCCTGGGCTTTGCCCAGATGAAAAATATGTCCGTCAGTTATCCTAGTGCAGAATTGTATAAAGGGGAATATGGCCAGCGTTTTATGAAACTTTTAAACTGACTGAGCATGGTGACCGAGCATGTAAATCCAAGCTGGCAACTCTGCTTTTAATATTGCTCATTTTTCCTGATGACAGGAATAAAAAATATTTTTGGACTACAGTTTGTTCCCTCTCTACACTAACTGAAACTCAATTTTTCAGAGTTATTTAATTTAAATCTTTCCAAGCACTTATTCACCCTTCAGCTGAGCAGGTAATAAATGTGTAAGGAGGTCCCTGGATTTCATGATGTTTTACTTGCAGTGACGCCCCTCTGCAAAGTATGAGGTTTCTGGACCTCTTTCTGCTGCACCCATCACCGCTGCAGTGTGATGCTGGGAAGTGACAGCTTTGTGAGAACCTCCTCATCACTACACATCTCAAAGACTTAACGAAAAAGCCACTGTCTGCTTTTGGAATGCTTGCTACAAAGAGTTCGCATCGTTAATTTAATAAAAAATGAAACAAACTGGGATGGGAGGACTGAACACGAGATATTTGCGACCATACTGTTTTTGGGGGTGTCATTCTTGGTACTTACATGTAGCGGGCTGGGTTTAGTATCCAAGAAGTGTAGTGTAAAATTTGACTTGCTTAGACAGAAAATGCTTCTGAAAAATTGTCTTCAGTCTTGAGTTTCATGGCTCCGTGCAGTTGCCTGTTCTGTTGGAGACCCTGAGTGGTTAAAATTGAAAATATAACTCTGACTACGTGACTAAAAAGTAATTAGATTTCCTAATATTAATTTTAAAACATTTTCTCTATCTTTTTTTCCAACATATTTTACAGAAGGTAAAGTCACGGCCATTTAATAATAGTTTGCTTAAAAATGCTTCACTTGCTTCCTATGCAATTTCTCTTAACATATTTTCTTTGCTTTTGAACAATGAGAAGCACTGTGGTCACAAAAGAATGACGCAGGTAGAGAATAAAGTTACACATGCTTGGAAATCTAGACGAAACAAAGCCCCCAAGCGATATGGTGATACCATATTTTGTGTGCGAACACTCTCTAACACACAGAGCTGTGTTTCCAGATACAGAAAAAAGTTTGAAAAGCAGTTAAGAACTGTAAATATTTGAAGTTTCTTCCCCTTGGCCCGGATTATGAAATAGTGATCCATTACATTGTAAATCTTCCTGTACCATGCAAATCCCTTTACAAGGATTAGGAGATTGTAACAAAGATGGTCATATTTCAAGAGGTACCGGTGTAAGTTATACGCTTCTGCTGCAGGGTTTCCTACAGTCTTCACCCAACATGTTATACACACTGACCCAAAGGAACAGGTGCTTTGCATTTATTGAGAATTTTAATTCACGCAACAATAAAAAAGATTTGGTTACAAGGCTGGGCGGCACATTCAGTCTGTTGCTCTCTGAGTGGACTCAACAATAGCCGGGGGTGTGCAACGGAGCAAAGACTATGCAATCAGTGACCCCTCGCCCCATCGGTGGGGGAGAATTCCAGAAAAACACAAAGAAGCTGCTGTTTCTGCTGTTGCTGCTATCACCCCACAGAGCAGTGGCTGTTAAATCTAGTTCTGCCATTAGCTGCTCAAGCAGGAGTAGGGGAAAAGTACATTTTATGTGGATTTTTTTCTTTCATTAGACCTGAGCCTGCTTTGGGAGGAAAGGTAGAAGCATCTGATTTGCCTAGATTTCTTCTGTACGTTAAGGGTATGCAGCATTTTGCCAGCATTTTGCGCTGACTCTAACTGAATGACTACTACTGAGTCACTATGTAAGAAAAAAAATCCATGAGAAGCATCGGTTTATACCACTAGGTAGCATTCGTGGAATTGGTGTTGTCTTGCCATACCTATAGAAGCAATTCTGAGGGGGTACGGAACAAAATACAAACCAATTTCTGAAAGAGTCTGATTTAATAGGTCTTGGATCAAATTTCCTTTCTCAAACCTGTCATTCTGGTCTTATCTAAAACCAGCTTCTGTATTTAGATTTTCGATGTCCCTTTGGATTTGCCTAAAACTAGGCATGCCTGTTGTGTTTAATTAGTACAGTACTTAAAAGCCTTGCTAGCTTTGAGAGATAAGAGGGTAAGGAAAAGGGAAATTCAAATGCATGGGACAGATTTACAAGTACAGGTTAGAAGTCAGAGATTGTAATCCAGGCAAGGAAATTCAGACTTTCAGACTTCCCTCTTGAATTCTGCATCCCTCTCTTTTTTCTTTTTTCTTTTTTTTTTTCTTACTGATCAATTCAAATCTCTGTGTTTTTACATTCAACAAAGATGAGAAAATCCAGTGCCTGGATGCTTCAAGATTTTAACTTTGGGCTAGCAGCTGTAGTTTGGTTTTGTGACCTGCAGTCCTGGAGCAGCCTGGTAGTTTTATTTGAGAAAATAACACATTTAATGAGCTGTAAGACCACGCTGTGATGTGGGCCAAAGCACGGGAAGGGGGGGAGTTTGGCAAATCAGGTTGTAAAGCACATGTTGGACCTCCCGATCTGAACTCGAGCCCCAGTGCAGAGACACCGTAACTTTGCTAATCCAATGGGCGAAGAGAATAGCATTATTTTTAACCTTCTCACAGATATCTGATTTGATCAAAAGGTACAAGATGTTATTTTAGAAATGTACCCTTGTTCTGTTATGAGACGCTGCACAAATACGGTATTTGGCCATCTGATCCAGACCAGCGCTAACAGGATACACAGCATACCCGTTATTGCGAATATATCAGGCTGCTGGGTTCAAGGCAAAAGAGTAATTTCATTATTTTTGGAAGTACTTGTCGCAGCACAGATGTGAATTTCTACACTTTAGGGGTACAAACTGGAAAATCCTAGCTTTGGCATTCCCTCTACCATGTGCTACTTTGGAGCAGCACGTGAACCCGTGGGAAGGCACTGTTTTGTTCTAATGAGATGTCGGTTTCTGTCGGACACAAAATGCAGAGGGAAAAAGGTGACTCAGTAACCCACCCAGAATACCAAATACTCTCTTCCTCAGATGATAAGCCTCAAGCTTTGTTTTTCTATATAATTTTTAAACCATTTTTAACTTCATTTGACTGAAACTCTCAGTTCTGAAAGTCTGTTGCTGAACCTTGTTTAACAGCCAATACACGTGTTATTTCCTTTAACAGTCCCATCGCAGCCATGCTGTTTGTAACAGAAACTTGGCTGCCAGACACCAGCCAAGCGCACAAAGTACAATTCCACCTCCAAGCAGGAACAACCTCTTATATTTTAGGTTGGCGGGGTGTGTGACCCTTCATCCGTCTGCCTAGTTTTCCCTCCCATGAAGCTGCCAGGCACTGTGTCTGGAGCATGAGTGTGATGGGAGCGGCTGAGGGACCTGGGGGGTTCAGCTGGAGAACAGGAGCTGAGGGGAGACCTTCTGATCTCTGAACTGCCTGAAAGGAGCTTGGGGCATGGAGGGGGTTGGTGTCTTCTCCCAAGTAGCAAGTGATTCAGTGACAACCAATGACAGGACAAGGGGCGATGGGTGCAAACTGGAACACAGGGGGTTCCACTTAAAGAAGAAACTTCTTCTCAGTGAGGGTGCCAGAGCCTGGCCCAGGCTGCCCAGGGAGGTTGTGGAGTCTCCTTCTCTGCAGACATTCCAACCCGCCTGGACGCCTTCTGTGTAACCTCATCTGGGTGTTCCTGCTCCGGCGGGGGATTGGGCTGGATGAGCTTTCGAGGTCCCTTCCAACCCCTGACATTGTGTGATCCTGTGAAGTGATACGACGAGAGGAAGTGGCCTCAAGTTGCACCAAGGAAGGTTTATATTGGATATCAGGGAAAATTTCTTCACGGAAAGGGCTGTCGGGCACTGGAACAGGCTGCCCAGGGCAGTGGTGGAGTCACCGTCCCTGGAGGGGTTTATAAGATGTATAGATGAGTTTCTTAAGGGACATGGCTTAGTGGCAGAGTGAGGTTATGGCTGGACTCCATGATCCGAAGGGTCTCTTCGAACCAAAATGCTTATACAATTCTGTGATTAGCGGAGCTGACAGGGGCGCTGCCGCCTCACCCCGCTCCACAAGATGGCGCCCCCCGCCCCCCCTCACCGCGGCCGTTAACGCCGCTCCCGCGCGTTTGAAAAATAACGGCCCGGCGCCGCCAGCGGCCGGAGGGTCCCGCTAGGGGGCGCGCCAGCCCCTTCCGCGCTGACGTAGGCGGGGACGTAGGCAGGGGCGGGGCGGCGTCCCCGGAAGCGGCGCACGTGGGGCGGTGGCAGCGGCGGCGGGGCTCATGGGCTCGCGGGCGGCGGGCGCCGCGCACGCGGGTGGGTACCGCCCCCCCTTCAATCCCCTTCCCGCCTCCCCGGTAACAGTCCGTAACGGTCGGTAACGGTCCCCGCTCCGGGCTCCGCAGGGGCCGGCGGGCCGCCCGCTGAGGAGGAGATGCCCGAGCTGTCCGACGGTGAGGAGGCCTGGGAGGAGGAGGAGGAGGAAGAAGAAGAGGAGGAGGAAAGCGCTGACACCGAGGGCCCGCGGACCCGCTGCCTCTTCTGCGACAGGTGGGGCGGTGAGGGGAGGTGAGGGGAGCCCCCCCCCGCCCGGCTGAGGACATCGTGAGGCGCGATCGTACCCGCGGAGCCCCCCGGGGAAGGGCGGCGGGGGGCGAGGGCCGGAACTCGGCCCGCGGGAGGCAGCATGTCGGAAAAATAAATGATATGTAGTTTGTAACAGTGCTCAGGGGCTTGGTGGTCTTGGATGTGGCGTTTCCAGAGCTAAAGGTCTTAAATGCAGCCAAAGTTCTGTTAAGTCTAGACTAAAGGAGGGAGGAAAAAAAGTGGAAAGCAGGTAATTGCCCTCACTCTGAATTAGCATGGAAGCTTATAAATTTATTTCTCTGTATCATCTTTTTCCTCTGTCAGTAAAGAGATGAGAGTCTCTACTTTGATGCAGCAGATCTACCTGGCCAACTCGTATACATGCAGTTCTTAGATTTCAGGTTCAATGCTGTCTTTGCTTTCAAGGAGTTTTTGAAAGTTAACAGTGTTTGTGGTTTTGTCAAACAAAATTTTGGGTTTATTGCCTTTTTTTGCAAAATGTTTTGCAAGCAAGGTAAAAGCTGCTTTGTGAGGTACGCAAATAAGGTACTTGTTCTTCCTTTCTTAAAGGCAAAACCGATGTGTTCTGAACACATTACTTAGCAGGTCAGAACAGTGCATATTAAACTCACAGGAGCATTACAATTTCTAAGCATGTTAATACTGAATATTCAATAATTTGTTATTTCCAGGTTGTTTAGTTCTGCTGAAGATGTGTTCTCCCACTGCAGAACAGAGCATCAGTTTAATATTTGTGATGCGGTCAAGAAACATGGTAAGTTTTTTTCATGAGTCGTTATTTTCTTCTGCATATCAGCATCTTGTTTAAAATAAGTTGCAAAGATTACCTTGTTTCTAACTGATTTCCTGGTTGTAGTTGAAGATTCCAAGATTGAAGAAGATAAACTATTCTAGAAGAATGCTTATATGTTATCTTTATGCTGGCCATTTTCTTTATGCTTTATTGACTGGTAAAGCTCTTGACCTGTTACAAAAGCAAGGTTGATCTCTGCCATGCTCAGTCCCCGCCCTCCAATGTCTGTTTCATTTTTTCCAAGTGAAGTTTAAGATTTGATTTCACTTGAAGCTGCCATCTGTTTAGATCAAGAGGGTGACTGAAGAAAGGTACATATAGAAAGATGTATGTAAAGTGTGGGTGGACTTTGGAAGAGTTAGAGAACTGCTGAACTGTTGAGCCTGAAATATGTATCTTGCTGCATATAGAGGAAAACAGGGAAAGGGAAACGGAGCTGGAGAAATACTGTGTTAAGAATGTGCACTAAAACGAGAGAGAGAGATAAGGGGATGGGAATCACACAAAGCGTTTAGAAATCTGAATTAAATAAATGAAATCCATGTTCATAAGCAACATTCACATGTGTTCCATTCTTAATTTGCAGCAAACGTATTTGTATTGAGGGTAAGAATTTCCTGGTTTGGTCCTGAAGAGAAAAAAATGTAAATGTTAAATTTAAGATAGGAAGAGTGCGCTAGATAATGATGTACACCCCAAGGGGAAGCTGACCGATTGAACAAGTAATTAGCATTAATTTCATTGTAAAAATCCATGTGGATTTTCTGTAATGCAAGCACTCTCTTCCCTCCCCCTTTTCTTTCTTTTTAGGACTTGATTTTTATGGATACGTTAAACTAATAAACTTTGTTAGATTAAAGGTAGGTGTGCCATGTATAACTTCCATAATCTGTGTCTGGAGAATGGGAAATCAGGGTGCTGTGTTTTCTATTTGCCTTTTTTTTCATAACTGTATGAAACTTAGTGTTATATTTCTAGAAATAAGAAATCACAGGAATTAAGATAACTGTTTATTTAGATGTTAAGTTGGTTTCATTTAAAATTTAAGTAATGTCAGTTTTATCATGTACAGAAGAGGATATTCAGAGTTGCAAAAAACCTACCCTATGTAGTACCATGTTGTTTTGTTAAATTATCTTGGCCTTTAGCTCTGCTGGCTAACTCCAGTAACGAGTTACTTCTTGATAACTGAAGTTTCTCAGTCCTTGCGTGTGTGTTGGTGCAAAAGAGCCTTTCCTGAGGATGTGAGCTGGCCAGACCTCTACGGCACTGTTAGTAAGGACAACACATGATCCCTTAGGTCGTAGAACCTAAAATTAGTCTCAGCTAAAATGACACCAGAAACAAGAAAGCTGATGGGAACCTGCAGTTTTAAGTTAGGCCTGGGTATATTTTATGTGTTCTGTGACTTTGAAGTATGTTCTTTGGTTGTTCCTTAAAAGTTTAGGTTTAGGCTTAATACCATCTTATGTAATCAAACATTTTTGACTTAAATCTTCAAATATTTTTTTAAATCCTCAAATAGTTATTTAAGGCATAACTAGCTATGCAGAATAAGCACAGAAATGGAAAAACTGAAGTCCAGTATCTGACCTCTCCTTTCCTGACAAAGTATTAACTGTCTGGATGCAAAGGGAAGATAATAAAGTATCTGTGACATTTGTGTAAAAATCCTTTGCATGATTAGTATTTTGTCTTTATGGATCAGCCCTGTTGTAAGCTATGTGTCTGGCATAGCCAAACGCCTGAGTAGACTTTGTTCCTGATAGCAGTGTAATCCTAAAAGTATCCTTCAATGTTTGTCTGTCTGTGCTGCTTTACTGCTTGTACTGAATTCTGTGATCATGTGGCTTCCTGGGCTTGAGGACCCAGACTAGCTCGTAGGTGTAGTTTTGTGCTCTTCTCTGGTCACCGTGGTTGTGGGGTCAGTATGCCAAGGTGAGTACTTGTCAGAACCAGGATGGAAGCCAGAAGTTGATTTCTTCACTATTCTTGCTAGTCATGCTTTGAAGTAGTATCTTTCTCAGCCTTTGCTACAAAGTTACTTTAATAGTAATAGCTGGAAGAACAGGTCTTTGCTTATTTTCTTAAATGAAATTGAAGGGGTGGTGTTTTTGAAGAAACTTAGCTTAGGTGCTCTTCTTCTGTCTAGAAACCAACAACAGCATATTTGAGTTCACTCAGCAGCCCACTGCCTTGGGAAGGAGAGGAATATTTGAAACCGGAGCTAGAAGATGATCTTCTGCTTCAGTTTGGTAAATACATGTTTCAGTATGACTGTTCTGCCTTGTGGGGTAAATGTGGTATTGAGAGAGTTTCTGTCATAAAAAGCATCATCACTATTATTCAGTTTATGTAGATACATGAGAAAGTCCATGGAGAAGTTGGAGTAATGAAATCAAGTCACACTGTGAAATTTTTACCATGTCTTATATGATGGTTTTTAATGGCTGAGGTTTCCTTAGCCCTGTTTTATTATCTATATTGGCTTATGGTAAATAAGATGTTCATAGCAGAGATGCTGTATGTAGTAATTGCCTGACAAGCTGGCAGTAACTTCTTACTATATCCAAAACCACAGGAGCATATTACTTTTTATGCGTTGACATCTGTTGAAATCGCCAGCTGAATTTAGCAAGAGGTGAATGGGACCTAGGCCCGAGTCTAAGATTTAGTAGTTAAAAAGCAATGTTTCATTTAAATTAAATTTTTTATGCTCTTCCGTGTTTTGTGTGTTCGTAAGCTTTATAAAAGCACAAGGAATTAGTTGGAAAATTAAGAGTTGCTGTCTAATTATTAAGACATTTTAAATGTATATACCTTCTTACCTTTTACCATTACCATTGACAGCCCTTTTGGCCTCAGAATAACGTAACTGGAAAAATAGTGTCCCTCTTATCAATAATCAAACACTGACATTTAGAGAAGTTCAAATTCTGGATATATTTGCTTTGTTAACTTAAGAGCTTGCTTCTAGCATACTTGCTTTTACTGAGTAGTATTGTTTTCTGCAGTTAGTCCTATGAAGTTCAGTGATGCTTCTTGTAAAACAGACTATTTTAATCATCCAAAACCAGAAATAGCAACATTGAAAACATCATATGTTTATGAGCTTCTGTGAAGCAACTCGTGGTGGGTATTTAGCTTTTTTTCTTCCTCCCTGCTTCATCAGACATAGAAGATCTTTGTGAACCTGCAAATGTTTTGCCTTCTAATGGTTTAAATGATACCACGATTCTCCTTGAACAACTAAAACGTGCAGAACACAGAGCACAACTTGCAGAAGCAGCCTTGGCTAGAGCACAAGATGATCTTCAAAAAATGAAGTAAGTATTTGCACTGAAGTTTTAGGGGTTTTTTTATTTGATGTGGTTTTAGGTGAGATGAGATGTTCATGTTTAAAGACCAATGGAAATTCAAATAAATGGTAGAATGTAACTATGGAGTAAAACTCATTACTTATGCTGGGACTGCAGGTTTCACTTCTATCTTGTAGATGATTAGTAAAAACTACACAAATCAAAAGAGCAAAGTAGGCTTAGGAAAGCTAAATAAGCACGTGTCCAAGAAACATGTATTTTGCTTCAGAGCACTCTCTGTTTTTCAGACCCTTTTCTGCTAGTCCTTCTGTTAGTCCTCCTTTCTGTTAGTCCTCTGGTGACCGGTCACTAGTGGGGTTCTGCAGGGATCCATCTTAGGGCCAGCACTCTTCAATGTCTTTATAAATTAGACATGGGACTTGACAGATTGCTTAGTAAGTTTGCTGATGACACAAAATTGGGAGGAGCTGTCAACACATTTGAGGGCAAGAGGGGCCCTGCAGAGGGATCTGAACAAATTGGAGAACGGGGCAATCACCAGCTGCATGAAGTTCAACGAGAGAAAGTGCCAGATTTTGCACCTGGGACATGGCAACCCTGGCTGTACATACAGATCAGGGGACGAGATGCTGGAGAGCAGCTCCGTGGAGACGATCTGGGTGTTCTGGTAAACGTCAAGTTGAACATGAGCCAACAGTGTCCCGGGCAGCCAAGAGGGCCAACCATGTCCTGGGGTCCATCAAGTGCAGCATTGCCAGCCAGGCAGGGAAGTGATTGTCCTGCTCCGCTCCGCACTGGTGCAGCCTCACCTGGAGCATTGTGTGCAGTTCTGGGCACCACAGGATAAAAAAGATATCAAGCTACTAGGAAGTGTCCAGAAGAGGGCTATGAAGTTGCTGAAGGGTTTGGAGAGGAAGCCGTATGAGGAGTGGCTAAAGTCGCTTGGTTTGTTCAGCTTGAAGAAGAGAAGACCTCATCATGGCCTACAGCTTCCTCACAAGGGGAGGAGAAGGGGCAGGCGCTGAACTTTTCTCTTTAGTGACCGGTGACAGAACCCGAAGGAATGACAGGAAGATGTGCCAGGGGAAGTTTAGGTTGGACATTAGGAAAAGGTTTTTCACCCAGAGGGGAACAGGCTGCCCAGGGAGGTGTCCTGGCCCCAAGCCTGACAGTGTTCAAGAAGAGACTGGACAACGCCCTCAGACACATGGTGTGAACTGTGAGGTTGACACATGCAGGGACAGGAGTTGGACTCAATGATCCTTGTGGGTCGCTTCCAACTCAGGACATTCTATGATTCTATAAATGTGAATTTAAACATTGAAGATGTGTATAGTGGAGAAGGGGGAGGTATTAACAAATTAAATGTGGGACTCTAAACGCTTCGAGAGATGGCTCCAAACATTGATTTCTCATAGTAGAATCCGGTTCTAGTTCAGAGAAACCTTCGGTGAAATGAATAAACCAACTTTTCAGCTACTTCTATTTTCAGTCTCAGGTGTGGGTTCTGTTAGTAAGAATATTCAATGCATCGCAACCAGGACATCCCCATGTAGCTGTATACGCTACTTCTAAATCTTGAATTCTTCAAAATATAGATTGCTGATGCTCATGGATAAAGTGAGAATATAAACTTATTTTTGGGTCACATAGGTTTAAATCCTTTACAGGCATGTCACTTGAAGATCACACTGGGTACGGAAGAACTGAAATTGTATGTAAGAAACTTGGAAAATAATTCATGTTTTTTGTGTAAAAGTAAAGCATCAAAAACCTTGTTTTGTAAAATACGCTTAAGGGTTAATTGTATGTTTAGAGAGCATACACTTGACTATACCAAAACAAATGTATGTATTTGTTCAAATCCTATAAGCTATGAACAATTATGCATGTCAAAAATGAACAGTTTTGTCTTCAGCTATTTAAGAAAACGTGACCCGTGTTAAAGGTGAGCTTTGGCTGCTTTGGAGTGGTCTAGGATGCAAGGTTTGATGTTGGACTGTAGACCTTGGAGGAATATGGTCTGGCTGAAGCATGTTGGCTTTTTCTCTCATTGTGAGTATAGTATGAGCTGTTTGCTTCTCAACTTTTGTGGTTTTGTGATTAAACCCCTTGATTTGTGTATTTTGTCATCAAAACTGCTTTGAGAAATGAGAAGATAACATGCGTGTTAGGAATGCAAGGCCACAAAGGAGGAAAAATAAGTTGCAGCATGTGAATAAAAATGAAACGAAAATAAATGGAATTTTAAGCTCTGGGTTTTTGCACCCAAATGCTTCAATTTTAAATTACTTTCTTCTACCTTGCACTAGTTGTGCAGTGATGTGTAGTTTATATTTCTTGTGGTGTTTGTTGTATTGAGTCCATATCTGCATTACACAGCCTAAAACAGGCGTTGACTTTGACCACTGTGGTACTAGATTTTGTACTAGCGAGCACAAAATAGGTAATTCCTCCTTAAAAATAGAAATGAAGTCCGAATATTTCACTGCTGATATTTGCTGGCTGAAAGCAGAAAGGAGTCATTGCAGAAGAGTGATGGAGAATGGTGGTGCAGCAGCCCGGAGGAGCCGGCAGAGGGGGGTTGTGCACACTTAAAACCGGTTCTATTGTTGTCAAAGCCCCTGTGCAGGCTGGATTCCTAATCTTTTTTAAGCCCTTTCTCCCCCTCCTACCCCCACCTCCTTTTCATGGTCCCATAAGCATGTCTCAAGGGTATATTTCAAATTGATTACAGGCAATTTGCGCAGGATTTTGTGATGAACGCAGATGTCAGAAGCAGCTCATCGTCCAGCGCCATTGCAGACCTTCAGGAGGATGAGGATGGTGTTTACTTCAGCTCCTATGGGCATTATGGGATACATGAAGAGATGCTAAAGGTTAGAAAGTCATCTCAACTGCATCTTAGTAGGACTAAAGAGGAAAGGTGGAATGAAGTGGGCTGTGTGCCCATAAATATACTGCAGAGCAGCTGCATTTTTAACCCTTGCTATACATGATAAGTTTTTTCCTAGGAGTTGGGTTGAGAGAGCTTTTTTTGGTTTTATTCCCTTTGTATAAATTCTGTTTACAGGAACCATTAGGAGCATAAAATCATTTACTCTACAGATACGCTTGAAGATATATCACAATATCTGTACCACAACCTTACCTTGCCAAAAGCAGCTTTTTCCTGGGTGCTTATAAAGGATAAAACATGGTACAGACAGTGAATGTTTTTCTTCAGTTTATATTTTCCTAACAATTGAAATCTTAGGGGAACCATTTCTCAAATATTGTCATTTGCTGTTGCAGTAGGTAAACAGAAATTGTTGGTATCTGTGCACAGTTCAGTGTGTTGATAACATGACATTGAACAGCTGGAAAAATTATATGCTTCTTTTATATGGTAAAGATAAAAAATTAATACTCTTCAAAAAATTAATAACTCTTCAAAGGCAAACCTATGTATGCCCTTTTAACTTAAAAAAACCAAACACAGACTCCAACAAATTATAACTGACATGTAAATCAAAATTTTTAATGCTTCCTTTCAGAGAAGGTATCGTAGTTGTGAAAGTCATAAACAGTTTTATTTTTTTAAGGCATAAATAAATAAAATTCCTGCCTAATGTAGTGATAGAAGACAGAGTTAAGTGACTTTGTCCATACAGGTAGCATGTAAAGTTTTCTGCTTTGTAAATCACTTAGTGGCCCCGATCTAGAAATATGTATGAATCTGTGTTAAGAACAGTATAAGCGTGAGGTTAATTTTAAGGGAGGAGGACTTTACAGAAGCACAGAGATGTCTGCAGAAGTGGAAGAATGTTCTCTAAAATGTATAGTCTACAGAAACATAATTTAAATCTTGAAGATAAAAATAATAGAGATTTGGTTTTGCAGTTGTATAAATGTGTCGTTTGGGATGTTGTAGGGTATAAGATGACAAAGTGTTTCTGTTTGCAAATAAAGTTTATGATAATTCTACATCTGCACAAGGAGATTGGTACAAAATTGTATTTTATTGGCTTCAGGGAATGCTTGTCAGAATGCTTTTAAGAAGACTCCTGACTTTCCTAAACATAGAAAACAGTTGTTTTGGGTTTTTTATATGTGCATTGAATTTTTTCCCGTATGCTATGCGTTTACTTTGGTTGGGGTTTTTTATATGTCTACCTTATTTATATCAGTATATTGGTTTGCTACACTGACATTTTCAAGAAGATGCCTTACTATCTGAATTTTAAGTCTGTTTCTGACACAGTTCAGTTTTGGTTTTTATTTTTAATTTATGCCTGGTAGTGGTAGGATGAAGTTTCAATTCAGTTTTCTGCTGCAAATACTTCAGAGGTGGGGGAAGAGTATTGTTACTTTACACTGGCTGGATGGCTAGTGCTTGCCTTGTTTGTTTGGGGTTTTTTTCCCCTCAAGAATTTTTTACTATTACATTAATAAACTTCATTTCTATTTTATTTACAAACAAAACAAGAAAACCCCAACCAAACAAAAACCACATTACATAGAAATGGGGAGTGAGCGAATGGAATTGATGAATAGAGAGACCTGAAGTGAGTGACCGTGGTTCGCTGGAGCAGCAGTGCATATAGTAGAGACAGCAGCAAGAATTGTATCGATTCCGTTGGGGCAGCACGTGGGCAGGATGGGAGGCTGAAAGCTTTCCAGCTCACTGCTTTCTCGATTGATGCTGAACCTTCCGAGTTTTTTTTTTTTTTAACTTCTTTGGTCGTTTCAGCAAATCCTATTATATACTGCAATAGAGGTGACGTACTAAAAATAGTTGCACCGAATATAATGTCATAGTAAACCAATATGATTTTAAAGGATCCCTTTTTTTTTTTTTTTAATTCATGTTCATTGTGTATAAAATCATCCCTATCTGTTTCTTTGGGCTCTGTGTGTGTTGTAATCCTACTAAATTGAAAACTGGATTTTAGGATTTTCAAGCCTCAAAATTAATTTATTTTGTCTCTAGAATTTTTATGAATATATTGTTTGTTCTCAGTCTCTGGTTTTGATCTCGTTTTTCTAATAAAATATACTTTGTTCTTTCTTACTAGAGAAAATTTCTTCAGTTTCCTTGTTGCTTCTAAAAATTCTTACCTGCCATAGTAGAAAAATATTAACTTATATTTAAGCAGTTGGATTTTATACTTCAGTACTATTTCTAGACTTGTCTTTACTAGATTAAAAAATTGCTTTACATTTTTCGTTAACTTTGCTCTAACACTTGAATTGCAACAGCAATTCCAAAACCTATACTTGGCTATTTGTCTATCTGCTGATGCATATTAAGAGAATTGATGTTTTAATACGTTACCTTGCTGGCGGATTGAGCTATGCTGCTAGCTTTCATATGCTAAAATACTATTAATGTTTAGTCACATGTTTGAAAACATTTCAGCTTCTCAAGTCATGTTGTATTACAGTTAAGTTTATTTATTATGTTGGGCTTTCATAGAATAGGCTGTACACCTTCAATTACTAGCTTGTCTTGCAAATTTGCAGTTTGTTCAAAGATAGAAAAAGTTAATCTAATTCATAACTTGTTTTTGAGGGAATCTGTGTCAGAGAATAAATTGATACAAAACATAAATTTGAGCTCATGACTCAAATTTTTACCATTGTGTGGATGGTGGTTACGTGAAGTTGATGCAGTATTGCTACTCTATTACTGCTGTTCCTGGAAGGTGGTGAAGAGGTATCAAGAACTTTTAAACGTCCACAATTAAATGCAGCAGGTCAGAAAAGTGTAAGCTGCTTAGTTTGCAAAGACAATGAATTCTAAAAGAATATAGTGTAGGAAGTGTCATGATGGCAGAGCCCTTATAAGTACAGTAGCCACAAAACGTATTTAGGCCCAGTTAAAAAGCAAGTTTCTCAGCATTTTTGAACGATATGGTGTACATAAATAGAAAAAGTGAACATCGTCTTTTATTCTCTAAATCATAGGATAAAGTGCGTACAGAAAGCTATCGTGACTTCATCTATCAAAATCCACATATCTTCAAGGACAAGGTAGGTAGAATGCCTCAGAAACGAAAATAATTTCTGCACTTATTTTTTTTCTCAAGTGGTAGAAGTCCTTCAGATTGGCTACTTTGTAGCTTTGGGGATGGAGTATCGCACTGACGAGAATTGATTTAATGTGCTCTGGCTTTATGAGGTGGTAGAGTGCTATTCAGCTGCTGGAGGGTGCAGAGTGCTGATAACAGACGTGCTCATCGCTATTGTCATTGCTTTGTGTGCCATGTCGGGATGTTCATTAATTATGTTGGCGGGGTTAAGTTGAGCCTTTCCAGTGTATTAAGTGGAATCTACCTTAGAGGGCCTCTTTACCAGAATTTAAGTGAATTTCAGTTTGTGCCTGATACAGTAAAAACATCCTAGAACTGGGGAAGAATTCATATGCAACTGATTTATTGAGTTAGTGTTGTTTAGTCTCTCTGAACTCTGTTATTATTAAGGGACTTAGAGCCAGGAACTAGTATTTCACTTGCAGTCAGGAGAGATTGCACTGACTTTTGTTCATGATCCTAACTGTGGTTATAACCCCTGCAGAGTTGTGATCCTTTTCTTGTCCTTTGTTTCTGCTGGCTATTGCTGATGAATTTGTGATGTTCTGAGTTATGCTCTGCAGCCTTCTGTTCTGGATTAGCTTTTTCCTCCACTTAGTGCTTACCATTCTTAACCTATGTATGGATATCATTTAATGTGAAACCAGGATGTCTAGGTTTATAAAAGGCAATTACTGTTGATTTTTGGTTTGGTTTTGATTGCAACTTCGTTAGTAAGTGATAATACAAGGATTCAGAATAGTTGTTGAAGTAATAAAAGTACATCCATCTGCTAGTTCCTCAGTTGGAAATTGCGCTAGATACCATTTTGTACTAGGTGGGAGATATTTCAGGGTAGATAATGCGTACTCTTTGTATGTCTTCATTTTTCTTTCGACAACCGAAGCAGAAAAATATCAGGAAAATAGTTTTCTTCCTTTTTGCTTCGATCCACATCACAAGCTTGTTTCTACTAAACATTTCTAAGTTCTTTAGTTATAATGAGAGAACAAGCAGAAGTGTTATAGAAACATAATGCTACCAGCTATTAAAAGATGCAGGTGATCGTGTAGCTGGGTAGCTAATCCAGCAATGCAGAAAGACCAATAAAAGAAATAAAACTTTCTTGGGAGACATGTAGTTTCACAGACGCTCCTAAAATTGATAACTGCAGGTTTTCACAGGGCAAAAGTGATCATAAGTTATGTGGAATGTATGTCCTAGTGGAACAGTAATTTTTCAGAATTGGTTGTATATCTCCTATGGACATATTGGTAACATTCAAAACAACATGTGAGTGAACTGTTATAGACAATGTTGCTTCAACCCCAGCTGTAGATGCACTTGCTCAAGAACCGTCTAGAAATCATATGTATTTACTCTGGTTTTTTTACTTCACATGAAAGCATTCAACTTCTAAAGAAAAGCTTGTCTGTTATCGCAAAATCTGCAAACTGGTTTCCGAACTGTTCTTGTAGCAGTTTTTTGATCAAGATACCTCTTACCTCAAATTCATAGTGTATCCAAACCCATCATAGTGTGTTGAGGTTGAATGGAAAGAAAAATTCTCAATTGCTTTGCGTTCCCAACAACTTGAATCCCGGTGACCAGTTCCCCGCTTCTGCATCTGACTAAATGTCGATGTAGCTTTCACTTGGTATGCTGTTATAGAGAATATATGGGGTGTGTTTTCAGAGATCTAGTTTGAAGTGACATCTTTTACAGACTTCTGCTGGAGGAACTGTTAAGATGTTTTGCTTAAGTTACATATCATATGATGCTCTCACAACCATATTAGTGAGTGAAACTTGCAATTTGAAGAAATAGGCTGTTTTCCTTTGAAGTTTGATTACAATTTAAAGAAAGAAAAAAGGGTGAGTAATAGTCTGATACTATATTTCCTAGAACTCCCATATGATATTCCTCCCTAGAAAATACATAGTGATGATGATGATGTTGTTGTGTCTGAAAGGACACATTTGACGTGGGTTGGGAGGAGCTTGTTCAAAGAGCCTGCTTGATCGTACCAGCTTTTGATGCAAATCTGCAGTGTCCCAAAGAAGTGTGATCACACAATAGCAGATGATAACAGAAAATCTAGGCTTGTTTATTAGGCATACTTTATTCAGAACCAGCCGATTTGTTCCCTCTCAGCTTTCAAAAGAATTATTAAAACTTGAATGAGTCCTGCTTGCTGCCTTTATTTTCAAGCTGTCAGATGTACTTGACATGAGAACAGGACAATTTAGATTACCAGCAGTACTTAAGATAGCCTTACTCAGTTAAAGGAAGTGTGGTCCGTTATACAGCAAGAATATTTTATGGTGGAAAAATAATTGGTTAGACTGTTGCCACGCTTAGTTTTTGTTGTAGAATAGAAGTCTGAGGCAGGTGTTAATGCCATATTGAGGGGAAAAAATGAGTTTTTAAACATTGTTCCTACTAAAAATTCCTTGATGGAATTAGTTTAACTGGCCATATTACCTGACCTTCTATTTTTCTGAATTTGAAGTATTTTTTTTTCTGTTACTAAAAGCAAAATATCAGTTTTGATTAGACTACAGAGAAGGATGTGATGCTGTGGTACATTCTGGTGTAGTCAAATCGCCGGTCCAGCTGCTCCAGTGCTCTGGTGAGAGGCCATATGTGATCACTGCAAGAATGCACTCGCTGTAGACCCTTGTCCTTAGGCTAATTGGTGATCATTCTGCTTGTCTTCCTGTTCCTCAGATGTGTTCCAGCTTGTATATTTTCTCTCCTGTGCCTTTTTCTCCACCCCCATCCCCTGCCTAAGGCTAGATGAGTTCCATCTGGGTTTTTAAGTGACCAGGGCAGCTGTCCAAAGTGGTGTCTGTTTTGATTTTTTTCCAATTTGTGGTGATTGCTCTCTTTCATGCAACTGTACATCAAGATCATTCTTTCACAGAGGTTTATTTTTGGCTTTAGCTTCAAGCTTTCATGGCTCAGCAATTTTGTTAACTATCATGAATAAATTGTTAGAATAGATGATGTTAGGGGGCATCAGATTTCAGCAGCTCCAGAAGACTTCGGCCTAGGTATTTCTGTAGCCATTACATACTCATATGTAACTTTTGAATGAGTTGTAGAATTGACTTCTATTGGAACACAGCTGCAAGGAGTTCCAAATGGAACAAGTAATTCTGTTCGCAGTCTCCATGGCCAGCCTCTACACAAGATGCTGTAAAAAATTCATCACGCTGTTTTCTAGTCTGATTTCAGGTTGTAAGTTGCTCTATGAAGAGAGATGATAGTCAACTCTTCGGTCATTGCTTTCTGGTACACCACAGCAGAAGCTCGCTTACACTGTGCTGCTAAGGATAAATGGCTATTTTTATTCATGTTGGCTTCAGAATCGCTGTTGTGTATCCATCGTCAAAATGTATAGAATTGTATGCAAGCCAAGGCAAGCATACCTAATATGCAGAGTGCTCAAGTATTTACTTTGATACTGTTTGTCAGGTGAAATTTAAAAGTGTACATGCAAGTCTTTGTCGTGCCAAAGCAAGAATGCTCAATAGGTCATAAGCTGGGAAGTTTGTCAGCAGGGTGCATTGTTGCCTTCAAATATTTTGTAAAACGGGGTTATAATTCTCAAGTGTGGGATTGATTATTATTGTTATGATACTGAGGCCTGAACAAAGCTGCTTGGCAAAATCTCTGCTTTATGAAGTTCAATGCTGCTGGCAGATCACTCTACTAATTAATATATTTGGTACTGTTTTCTTAGTTGTTTTGCATTTTTAAACTTGTCAGTCTTCCCACAGTAGCTAATATGTGTGATATCAAAACCCAACTATTTGCATGAGTCTTATTCCTATGTTGGGGGTACTTTTTTTCAAGTGTAGTGATGAAGTTTATTTCCAGGTGTTTAAACCGTGCCAGTTGCTGTTTTGAAATTTAGTCATCTTGAGCCACAGGTGCTTTGAGGCACTGTGGCAATTTCTAGCAGAGAGTTCCTAAATAAAGTTTCTGAATAGACTTTTAATGAGAAACTGCAGTTAGAATATGTTTTTTCAGTGCCAGTGCTAAATTCAGTTGTTACAGAATCACTGATTAAAATTGCTCAGGTTCTAATTTCCTGTTTCTCCTGTTCATATAACTTTTTAGTTGATGCTCGAGTAATTGCTTGTGATTTGTTTCCTATGTGACTGAGATCATCTGTGGCTGGAGCTCATCTGCTTCACCGTCTATCTGTAAAAGTAAAGGGCATCGAATTAGAGCTACAGGTTGACTTGGATATCTCTAAATGTAATAGCAAGACTTGATGCTACTGTTTGTTCCTTCTGTTAGAAGATGATATCTCACTGATGTAGAAAGATGTGTAGAAAAATCATAGCAAAGGAAATGAATGGAGGTAAAAATAAACATCATACTCGTTTCAGGTGGTTTTGGATGTTGGCTGTGGAACTGGAATACTCTCCATGTTTGCTGCCAAAGCAGGTGCAAAGAAGGTGATTGGAGTCGACCAGTCTGAAATAATCTATCAGGCCATGGACATCATTAGGTAGGAAAAGTTTTGAGAAAAATATGGTAAATGTTGCTCTAAGAAGTTATTAAAATGTTGTTACAGTTAATGGTCATCTGTCATTCATTATGTCTTTTACTGAAGTCCTCCTTTGTCCTACAAATTAGAACAGGTCCTGATCTGCAGTCATGTTGTTTGCTCCTCTGATGGAGGGAATTAAAACAGGCCTGAAGGTGAGGCAGGATGTCTCCCAGACCTTCCTCCTCATATTAGCACACAGCCACTGCTGCCTTGCTGCGGAGACTCTGACTGCTGCCAGTCCATTTTCTATTCTTCTGCTTTACATGTTGCTACTGATAATACTGTAGATTTTTTAGGCAACTAACAAGAATTGAGATGCATTCCAAGAGGATGTGAGAAACTTTTCCTGGCTGCACTACTTTAAGAAACAGTTCTGATGTAGATAAATTCAGTAAAAGTCGTTTAATTGTATAAAAATTTAAAAATATATATATATGCTTGTATATAGACATTTTCCATAATTATATAATTTCTATAATTTAATTTGTGAACCCTGAGGGACACCTCTGGCACCCGGCTGCCAGACTTTGTACTCGTCCTCTGATTTCTTGAACCTCATAGTCTAGACAGCTTTCCACCCATCTAATGGTTCATTTATACATTCCACATTTCACTAATGTACCTATAGCGGATATTATGGGAGACTGTGAGTATATGTAAAAATGAAGCAATGGCATCTGAAGACATAAAAAGTATTTCCTAACATGAGGTAGGAGAAATGTAGGTGAAAATGTGAACTGTTAATAGTTTAGGTGTGTAGGGGTTTTTTTGGTTTGATTGGTTTTGTAAGAGCAACTGTGGAAAAGAAAGTCAAAGCAGATGCTGAGGAATTGGGGACTGACAGTTTTTAGGGAAGCTTACATCATGCAGAAATAAGATTGTCTAGGCACAAGTTTTAGATTAGATACCACTTCACACATGGGAGATGCAGCACTGCACACTTGGATGCTGTCAAGTTATTCTGTTAAATAAAGGCCTGTTTAAGAAAAGTACCATGTTAAGTGTTAGGTGCAACTTCAACAAATACTTTTATGGTACAAGAACTCATTCTTTAAAGAAAACTTTTCCCAGGAATCCTTGACATCTTCAGGGTGGTTACAAATGTGAAATTGTGTTTTATTTCTAATGTACTAGATGGCAAACTTAGGATTGTTTATATCTTTCAACGAGTGCACAAAAAGTCCTTTATGTGTTATTTATACTTCGAGGGGAATAGAAGTATAAGCCAACATGTATTACCTTTGGTGAGAAGGGCAAGCCTTTAAGAAAAACAACAAATAAAAACTCTTAAACTTTGAGAGTGATGAATTGCCACTTGAAGTACACAGTGAACCATTGCTAAGGCTACACGTTTATCGATACCTTCTGCTATGAAAGGTTCCATTCACATTAAAGTTTTCAATTCACATAAAAATTTATATTTGTCTTGTTAAACATGCTGCTTTTCCTAAAGGAATAAAGCTAACAAACTTGTAATGGGGTAACAAATATTTATTGGAATACTAAAAACTCTGCATAAAAATGACTACTGCAGTGCACTTCCACCTGTGATTAAAGTATATCCTCAAGCTTTTGTCCCTCCCAGAATTCAGGTTCATTTCTAGCATGTGAATTACTAGAAACAGTCCAACCCTTGCATGTAAGTAAACTGGAATAAGTGGCCTGAGTGGCATGATTCTTTCCCAAGGTCACATAGTAAAGTTATTTTTCACTAAATGCATACTTTCTATTTTTCTTACATTGAACAGCTGCCTGTAAAATTTTGAGTGCAGTGAATGACTTATTTTTGTTGTTCATCACTGTTATGCTGGAATAGAAAGTTGAAGTATACTTCCTAAATAGCATCTCAGCAGTTTTTTATATAATGTGTAAACGACATTGTTTTGCTTTAGGTTTTTTTGTACCTTACATTTGAAAACAAGTATGTAACAAATCAATCTTTTTCCTCTTTTGTTTTAAAGCATGTCCTTGTATGTGGTAATCTAGGAAGTTATCCTTAATTCTCTTTTTGTCCTTCTTAAAATATTGTTGTGGGTGATAGCCTTTAGTCTTTTATTTTTCAGTTTGAACTTCTGGGGTTTTTTCTGTTTACAGCATTAAATATGATATTAGTGATGAACTGCTACTCTTCTAACATAAGACAGTCGTGTGTAGAGTATTTAATTGATCTTTCCAACAGCCCACATGTTCAAGTAGCCCTTTGACCCTTTTCTTTTCCTCCCTTCATTCTGATGTTTCTCCCATTGTCTTTTAGATGGAATTTTTAATGTGATTACTAGTCTGCATTGAAAGCCAGACAGAATGTAAGAGTAAGATATCAGGATAGGGAGGGAAAGGGCAGAGATAACTGCAGTGGAAAGATAAATTTCTTTGGTAGGAATACTTTTCTGCCCTCCATAAGGATAGCTATCACGATAATGGTATGTGCAAGACTAGTATGGTTTGCCAAGGAGAAAAATACTAAATTTCAAGCATTTACGTATTTAGTAATTTCACTGTCATGCAGTTTTTGTTTTAAAAACTGTAGTCACCTCACAGTACCTTTCTCCTTACGCGAGATGATTGTACCATTACTTGCATATGAGGTAATACCTGATTACTGCAGTTGATTCTGGCCAAAATCGCAGTGGGGAGGATGCCTTTATTGTGGAATAACTGTAATACTGATCCAGAGGGAATGTTTGTTCTCTGTGACTTTGCAGCTAGTTTTGTTAAATAAAAAACCAAGTCGTGCAAAACAGCTTTGTGAGGAAGCTAATTTCCATCGCTGTCCCAGTGTGATGAGTGGGCTCTAATCACCACATACCTATGCTACGAGGGTCAAAGAAGGAGAACTGGGAACAAGCAACTCTAAAGACAAGCATCATTTTAAATTGTCCTTTTCTCTTTTTGCCTGCTTTCTGAAGCTTACACATTTGTATGCACAGCACAGATCTACTATCGGCCATCTTTGCCTGGCACTTAATCTGCTGCAGTTTTTGGATACTCGGAAACATTCCCTCTGAAATATAACTGACAAGTATTACATTTTAATGCTTTCTTGATAAGTTAAAAAACAACCATTATGGGGGGGGAAAATGCAAAATATAGACATCAGTATATCTCTCTTGACAGCATAAATTGGAAATATAAACTCATTTGTTTATGTTGTGACTTGCAGATTAAATAAACTTGAAAATATCATTACGTTAGTCAAAGGAAGAATTGAAGAAGTAGATCTGCCTTTGGAAAAAGTGGATGTAATTATATCTGAATGGATGGTAAGGTTCATGAATATTCTTTTAGAAACATAGTTATTTTCAGGAAAAAATGTGGTTTTTTTTTTAATTTGAAAAACTGTTCTATAAGCGATGCTCTTTTTTTTTTTTTTTTAACAAAAAAATTGTCATGCTTGCAAACAGTGTCTTTGACAATGTGGGAGATGGGATGTCGGTCCTGATTATATGGTACTCGGGTACCATTCCTGATCACAGTCTTTCAGCCAAAGTTCTTAGAGTACAGTTGAGCTGGTTTGGGTACAGCAGTAAGTTTCTGTTATGTAGTTAGTGTACAAGTCTACAGATGTACTCTGTATTCCTGAATAAAACTATTGTGGTTGCTCAGCTGAAAGTAGTGGTGAAATATTGTATTAGTCATCTAGCTAGATCATTCTGAAGAGTAAAATACTTTAGACTGCAAAGACAGCTAAAGACTGCTGGCTGTGAGGGAAGGTGATAAGGAGGTGAGGAGCAGACACATGCTGGGAAATCTGCAAATACATGGAGAGCTTAAAAACCAGTGTTACTATTCACTGCATTGTTCTAAGTATAAGAATAACTGATTTTAAACCTACATAGTAGAGATGATGGGCAATGGGAAATGCAGCATGCAGGGTATAAAGGAGCCATTTCCTAGAATCCAATGGATTTCAGCCTCTTGGCCTGTTACCTTTCTTTCACGTACTGACTGATCACTTACACAAGTTGTGCTTGCTACCTGCCGTTGATCCGAATAAAGAAATCTCTGTGAGAAGACCCAGTGCCAGGCTGAACTTCATAGCGACTAAGTCTGTTCCCTATCAAAAATGTGGTAGGAAACACCCCTTGTGACTCTTTTTTTGTGGAGTTCTATTTAGTCTTCTCATATCACAGACCTTCAAAAAGTGCTTTAAAATACAGGGGTTTTTCATGGTAATTCCCACTGTTTGGACTTAAAGGAAAAATTCTTTTGATCTTCAAATTTAAGATCAATAATGATAACTGACATTCAAAGTTACCTGTTTGGGTGTTTTTTCTCCAAACCGTGGCTGTTCTACTATACACAAGGGCCTTTGGGAGAGAGGTCATATCCATATGTATCTAACTAGTTTCCAGGTAAAGGTGCAAATAAACTGTTTGCTTTGGTTTTTCTGTGGCTTTGTTGTTTGGTTGGGGTTTTTTAAATATTATGTATTCTAGTGTGCCGCAAATCTGTGAAGTTTTTCCTCCAGTGCTATAATGAATGTTATTTGAAGCATGAGCTCAATTTAGTGTTTAGGTCACTAGTTTCAAGGAAGGTTTAAACCATTGGCTTAAACTAGTGGTTTAAAAATAGTGCGTTATGGTTGATAATTTCTGACAGTATAGTGACTTTGCTAGAATGTAATTATAGTTCTTTCAGGGAAACTTCTAATCAGATGCCTAAAACATGCACCAAGAATAATGTTCCCAAAATCCCATTTCTCATTCTAGAGCCCAAGATTTGGTTTTAAATGCAATTTGGGTGCTTAAGAGCTCAAGTCATGTTGTAAATCAGTGCCTCTAAGGTGAAGTAGAGGATTTCAAAAAGCAGCTCTCGTAAGAAATGAAGTATCAAATGTTCCATGTTTCCCGTTTGTGTGCTAATTTACCTTTCAATGTCATAATTACATAGCCATGTGCATTTCACTTAATTAGGTATTCTAAATATTTAGGAATGTTAGCATTTTTATGGGTTGCTGCACTACAGAGATTAAGAGGACAATGCCACAGAAGTAAGATTGATAGCTGGACAGCGTACACACTGTTCCAACGCTGTCCAGAAAGGAACATTATGTTGCCTAGATGCAAATGAAGATTCCTCTTTGTCTAGCTTTTTCATGTGAATTTGCTTTTTCTTTTCCTTCCCTACATGATATCAGTGTGAAATCTGTGGTTTATGTGTGAATGTAACTGCTTGAAAATGTTAGAAATGCCAAGTGTGAGAGTAAAAAGGAATTCTGTATGTGTCAATTTTCAGCCCTTTATTTAGAGAATATGGATGGACTAGGAGGAACATTCTAATGGCAACAATGTTTCTTCTTTGTAACAAAACCAGGAAAAGTTGCTATTCTGTTTAGCAAACAAACTGCTTTTAGACTAATAAACATCAAATCCTTTTGTGGAGCCATAGCTTTGTTTTGCTTGGTACAGAGCAGTGCTTAAGACTATCAGCTTTTTTAGAGCTGTGTGTGGAATATCAGAAAATTAAAAACAGGTGTGAAGCAAAAGAATTGAGGCTGGAGAGAGGAAAAATACTGCGTCCTCCAGAAATGTTTCTAGAACAGGATTTTTGAGAAAGATGGCACATAGAACAATCTATTGTAAAAGCTACAGGGGTTGCATTATGAGCATCTCCAATGTAAGGGCTTCTGTTGACCATTAATTGTGTGACCTATGGCTTCTGCAAACTGCTTGCTACTTCTGCTTCTCCTTCGTATTTAGATTTGTTCCCTTAAAAATATCCAAAAAATGGGAGAAGCATTTTAAATGTTACACTGCGTATATATATAGCCAAATTATGTTTCAGATCTATATTTGCCATCTTCCAAAGTAATATTTTTTTCAGTTTTAAATTCATCTGGATATGGTTTTGTCACATTCCAGGTTTAGAGACCAAATTATGAGCAACTGTCTCTTCAGTGGCTTTATTTAAGCCCATCAAAGAAATGAGCAGTGATCTTGCTTTTAATGTAAAGACTAAATGTGTTGTTTGTGACATCTGAAGTATACGCATTTGACATTGTTAAAATCACACCATGAGCATGGCACCCGTGTGACTGTGTGTGATGAAAACCAGTATGTAAACTGCTGAGAAAGACGGTGGAAGGTGTGATGAGCTGCGAGCTGCTCTGTTGGTGTCCAAAAGGCAGATAGCTGACGATTGAGGACCTGTTGGACTACTGAATACCCTGAAAAAAACATCAATTTAGACCTTTTCGCTCTGAGGACAGCTCTGGATTCCTCTTAAAAAAACATGGGCGAAGCGTGCAGCCTGAGTGACACTAGGACTTCTTGTCTGCTGGGATCCAGGAGAGCAAGGATGCGCAGGTGAAGAGCTGCTTCATCCAATAAACCAAGTTGCCTTAAGAAAGAACACACGGATGGCCAAGTAATAGCCTGTTCTGCTCACAAAACTGATTCTGTAAGGAGAGAGTCTTCCAGTTCATGGAGAAAGGTTATTTGAATGTAAGAATGGGTTAATTTTATAGAAGATCTCACTGGTGACCTTGTTTTTATAGAGGTTTCCCTGTCGAGGACTGATTAATACTCAATAGCAGGGCCGTAAGCGTCTGATGCACAGTCCTTGCCTGGAGCTCTGATTTGTGAAACTTTTGATACCTTAGTTTGTGAAACAGTAAGTTATTGTTAGTGTTCACGTTACAGGTGACAGCCTCTAACATTTTTTACTTGTCTGCTTGTGTGGTAGGACACCTACAAAGCAAAACTCTTAACTTCTTATTCAAACCGTAGACTTCCATGAATTCAGTTTCTAAGAAAAGGTACAAATAATTGGTTATTTGTATACACTGCCTAGTGGCAATCTGATGCAGATGCCTATTTGAACCCACATCAGTGATTTGTTTGCACCTTCGCGTAATGAATGAAAAACCTTGTCAGTTAGTGACTAGACCCAAAAATGGTTTTCAAATACTCAAGTTTCTTAAGAAGTTTAGAATTTTGTTTTGAAGGTACTACTGTTTTTACAGGTGGTGGGAAAGGACTTGCAAGTTGTATACACCGTAGGCTTGCTCTCAGCCAGGATCGCATATATATTTTCTCCCCATAGATACCGAATTTTAAGAAACAGTGATGTTTTACTGAAATTAGAGTAATTTTACACGCAGCATGTAAGTTTGAAAAGAGAGATGCTCTGCAAAGTGCTGAAGCTCATTTTTTTGTTAAATTGAATGCTTGACAGGAAAATATTTGCTGTCAACATCCAAAGGTGGCTGTGTTATTGCCCATGTGGATTTTGGTAGCGTAACTGTAAACTTAATAGGCTGCTTATTGAAAGGATGGGTGCAGAAAGAAACAAAATATATATGTTTTTTCTGGGATGTTCTTACCCAGCTGCATCTGTGTGCAGATTTTTTTTTTTCAATATACTTTTACTTCCTTTCTTTAGCTAAGAATATAAAGCTAGAGGCTGAGAGTTTTATTAACTTGAGAAATATCTACATTTCTTGTTTGTAAGGGGTTTTACTGTGAGAGACAATTGTCTGAGATGGTTGTTTCAAATATAATGTTAAGAGTATAATGGTTTGTCATAAATTGCATTTTTATGCAGTGCTTTACAATACTGAATATGAAATAGTTTTACACAAGGAAAAACTGGGAAAGAGATGGACTCTCAAATTAAACCAAACCAAGGATGGAATCCAGTGCTCTTGTCTCTTAATTTTATCATTTCTCAGGTAGCTAATATCTGTTTTCTTCCTTTTTTGTGTGTGTGTTAGATAATTTTGAAGTGATATTAGGATGGGCTGTGAATGGGAGGTATTCAGGATCCAGGGAAAAGGACTAGGAAGTGAGCATGGCTGTAACACTGGAAGCAATCTTTTCTTTCCTCCTTCCTTCCCCCCATTTCTGTGATGGAAATATACAGTGATGGTACTTTTTAAACACTTACTGGTCTATATGTAGTGTTAATATTCTCTATTGTTTCTGTTAGTACTTGGAGATGCATTAATGCATCTCCTTCTCTTTCTATAACACAGTAATTTATAATTTTACGTAAGAATTGAGCTTTTTTGTGTTTATTAAAAATGCTGAGAAAAGAGTGTACTAAGTATCTGAATGCTCTAATTTCTTTACATCAAAATGTTTTTTATAAAGGAATTATATTTTCTTGCATGAAAATATTTTCTTTTTTGCCAACACTAATAATGGGTATCACTTTTCTGCTCATCAGATTGTCGCTTTGGTGTTCTCACACATCTTACATGTGCTTAAGGACACAACAGGGTGTGCATAATAACAAAGTCAAGCTGTGGGTTTGAAATGTGTGGGCTTGCTCTGTCAGTAATGAATTATTTATCTTTTTTTTTTTTTTTTAATGAAATCCTACATGGGAGATCAGCATGAAGGCTGACTTAGCATGAGGGAAATGGTGCTGCAGCAGGGTATGTGGAAGAGTTTGTGTAGCTACTCCTTCTCATTTAAATCTGCTACAGGTTTTGGGGGGATTTTGTCGAATAAAAAGTAATCTTTCACAGAATTGAGTGGGCTGCATCAGTTTTGTGCATCTGTTAATGCAGGATTACATTTTACGTTATAAATCAGAATCCATTGTCCGGTCTGTTTCACTTACTCTCTGTAACATCCAATGGAAACCTTGTAGTTAGAAACTTAAGGTTAAGAAAATAATACATTTTTTTTATACTGATAGGGTTTTAGAAAAAAAAGGTTCACTTTTTGGGCAAGTGGTTTGATAGCTGCCTTTCATTTTATTGAATATTCACTGTTGTGCCTTACTGAATCTGGAGTACGAAACTGGGTTCAGTTACGTTACAGAAAATAAAGAAATGGGTCTTTGATGGAAGGTGGGAGGGAGACACAACGCTTATTCCAGTAGCTAAATATTTCTTCTCAATTCTATCCTTATATGTTTTTTCCGCTGTACTAAAAATTCTGCTAATTCTTGCTGTTGTGAACATGCTGATACCACTTTTTGAAAAGGGTTCTTAATATATATGTGGCTTTCAGTAATAAATAGAAAATAAGTGAAGGCAAAACCAAGTTCCACTAAGGTATTTGATAGGAATGGGTAAGAGAAATGTACATGAAGGGGCATTTTTTAATCTGAAGTCATTTGTGTTTTAAGCAAAGCGTGTTTCTTTAATACTTCCCACACAATCAGGTATATTTTGAAATTCAATGTTGTTCTTGTGTCTTGAAGCTTTTAAAGAGCTTAATCTCCTTCACTTCATGAAGAATACCATGATAAATACTGTAGTGCTAATGTTAAAAGAACTTCCTATACTTACATTTTCATCTCCTGGTAAAATACTTTAATGTAGTTTTGAATTAAAACGAAAATAAATTTTAGAGTGCTGTAGCGTATTCAAATAACAGAAAAAATTTAACAATGCAGGATATTAAGCCATCAAAGCTTTGAGAGCCTTTTTTAATTCTGTTACAAATGCAAAATACAGATGTAAGGGACATAGAAGAGATGTGGTGATTCCTCTGGATTCAAATTTGTCAGTAGATTCATGCACTTTAATAGGTGATTTCTTGGATGGACATGACATAGGACAGACATGTGCTTGGATGTAACTTGATAGTGCTGTGTGTTTCTGTTCCTGTCCAAATCTGTTTCTATGTGTGTGGGGGTGTGTTTTGTTAGCTGGAGAACATAATTTAAGTTTTGAAAAAAATAAAAATAAGGAACTTCATGTTCATTTTGAGAAAGAAATGGCAAGCTTTTTAGTAGAAAATGCGTCATATGACAGCTTAACATTTAAGATGTGCTGTGTAGCAGAGAACCCATCACCTTTTATGTGTCTTAGTTTAGCCAGTAGCAAGATTGAATTATTAATATTCAGCTCACAGATTTGTATCCTGGAGATCTCTTTGCAGTAATTAATTTTGAGGATGCTAATGCAGGCTTAAGAAAAAAACCAAAGCCCCGAACATTATTGGGGTGGAAGCAAGAGTGCCCCACAGCATCATGGGGAAAAGACGTCGGGTATATAATTCTCTTTCCAGATAGCACCCCTACAGGTGAGGCACCCGCCTGTGAAATTACATTCTAAATTACACTATAGATGAGCACAGCACACTGAGCAAAATACTTTAGTATAAGTAATAAATGACTTGATTCAGTACCATTGACGGTTTATGTAACTTACAGGAACGGTGTAATGAATGGGAGCGGGGGGGAGATAGAACTGGGAGGGGGGTTGAGAACCAACGATGCCAGAGTGGAAAGGTCAGGGAAAGGACAGTGTATTTCTCATGAGAAGGTATGTCTTCCAGCTGTACTTCTGACACTTGATTGGCAGATGTTGTAGGTGATGGGCATTTAGGGCAGGAAGAAATAAGTGAAAAGCTGACCCATAAAAATGTCATTCTGTAACTTATTGGTAACTGGTCTTAAGATAGGTCCTAGAGGTCACATTTAAAATACTGTGAAAACGACTCATTTTCAGTCAAAAGCATCTGAAAATAATTTTCATGTACCAAACATATTCTATTTTTAAAACTGCAAGAATAAGAATAATTAAAGAAAGAACACTCTGGTTCCATTCTGTGCTTTTGGCTTGCTGTAGGCAAAAAAAAAAATCATCTCTGCCTGATGCAATAGGAGCTCTTGGTCTTTTCAACTATTTTGCAAAGCTTAGTAAAAGTCAGATTGCTTGCAAAGCAGTAGTCTTTATTCTGGGACTTACTCTAAGGACTTCATACAAGTAAAGTGGAAGAACAGGCAATATTTGGAAGAAAGGTGCCCATTAGAGTGCTGTCCTGTTTCCAGAAGAAAAGGGCATTTCCATTATTTTCAAACTGTGCTCTTGTTGAATACAAGTACATCATGCTTCAAGCTCCTGGTTTTCTAGTTTTGTTTTGAGTTCTGAAGGCTGCAGTGTGCGTGGTGATGTTTATAAGCAATTCTGAACTTGCAGTATTTTTTTGTTGTGAGAGCCTGATGCAAAATAAACATCCAAGATGGCATAAACATGAAGTAAACTTAGTATCGTAGCAGTGCAGTTCCCATGCAGTGCTGTCTGTCTTCAATAATGTGACATGACTTCAAAAATACAAAATAAAGAAAATACTAATCCTTATGACTGTGCAAAGATGAAGGAAAAAAATTCTTCTTTGCTTTGTTTGGTTACTGCTGACTGGGCTTGTAGGACTGCAGCTCCAAAGTCCGGCCTTCCAGTTGTCTTTTTTTTGTTCTTTCCTACTAGCAATCAGTGTATAAATCAAGCCATATGACTAAGCTGTGTTTTAAGCAAAATGAGAATTGGGATGCTAAGTGAAAATCCAAAATGTATGCCTGTATGATTTGTCTTAATTTATTTGATGTCGTAAACATGTGTATGTGGATGAAATGTTATCATATTCAGCAAGAATAAGGTTCACACTCGAACATGAATGATAGGAAGGGTGTAAAATCAGTAAATCAATAGGAAAGCAAAGGGCTTTGTATCTCTTAGAAATTTTCAGTTTACTTAAAAGTAGTTGAGAAACCAGATGTTTTATATAAAATACTAACTTTTTGTAATGCTGCTATATGTTTTTTATCTCAGAAACGTTTAATATTTTTTTTCTGTTTTGAAAAGTGTCTGACTTGATTAAGTTTACAATAAGTTATTCTAAGCAACTGAAGCAGTATGATTAACCTGCTATAAAATTAAGCCCAGCACCAAAAAACCTACACAAATCTAGTTCTAACCATTTTTATCCTGAGAACGCTTTAAGTTCAGGTGCTGCTAAATCATGTAGAACATCCAGAGAACTTGTGTCTTTGGTATATGATTTATTTCCGCCTGTCTTTGTAAGCACTGCCCAAGCTGGTGCAGGGCAAATGTGAAGAAAAGACGCAGTCTACTTGGTGTTTCTCTGACAATAATTTTAATGTTACTTGCAGTTCTAAGTGGGAAGGGATTTTCTTGGTGTGTGTTTTTTTTTTTTTTTCTGTATGGAGCCTCAGAGTTATTACTAAAAAATCAATACATACAGCTTTTCATTAGACTTGAGATGAATTTTGTTTCTTTTGATGTTGTAGGACTCTTATGCGATAATCATCATTGTAGATGGGTATTTATTGCCTATAGTTTATTAATTTAGTAGGTGCTAGATAATTGCACTTTAGGAAATTAAAGATCGTACTTGATGAAACTAAAGGTTTGAAGTGACAATGCTATTGTTGAGAAATTCACTGGCTGCTGATTCTTATTGAGGTGTATGGGCATATAAAGTCTTTTAAACTGTGATGATGAAGTCTATCTGTATATTGATTAAATAGGCTACATAAGAAACTTGATGATTTCTAAATTCTTTCCCTTTTCTATAAACAGGGTTATTTCCTTCTCTTTGAGTCAATGCTGGATTCTGTCATCTATGCAAAGGACAAGTACCTGGCAGAGGGAGGCTCAGGTTGGTGCGCATAATTCTCTTAATAAATTTAGCTCTGGGGGGGAAACTAAATGAACTGGGAGACTTAGAATAAGCTATGCATGGATGAGAAAGTTGCCAGTCTGAATGAAAAATGTTTCCATTAGCATGAGCTTCAAGGCATTAATTTACTGTATGGGTAATAGAAGAACATTGGATATGGTAGCAAGGTCTCAAGTTCATAGTATTTTTAAGAATAGAGGGGGTTATTTATTCTTAAGTACAGTCTAAATTTTTCCTCCCTACTTCTGCCCACACATGTTGGCATTTGTTTTCCCCTCTCAGATCCCAGTTTCTGCATAGCTATGAACAGAGGATAAGTTTTATTCTGTAAGATGTGGCACTCGGTAAGCTACTATGAATTAGGGGAAAAATACATAGGATGTTTTCCTGGACAAGGGGGGTTGCGTTGGGGAGGACATAGTTTCAAACCGAAGAAGCCACATGAAATAACTAACGGAATCACATTGTTTTGTTCAGCGTATCTATCCCATCCTGGTAGGACTATATCCTTTTTCTTTGTGGTTGGAGGGTAGGGAAGTGACAGAAAAAAAAGGTTTTATTTTGAAGTAGAGTTCTTTTTATCCTTTTAAGTAGCTTAGGTAGCATCATCGTACACAGTGTCTAAATGCCTGTAAACATTTATTCCTCGTGTGATGCAGTTTTCTGCACGAGTTCTGCGTATATTTTATTCCTTGTGCTTAATTCCTTTGTCAGTATCGTATTTCATATTGACCTTTTCAATTGTAGTCATCAGTCTGGGTTGGTTTTTTTTTTTCCCTTTTGTGCTAACCATGCACACAGTTAGTTTCACTACAGTGACTTAATGATTGGATTAATGACTATGTAACAGTGCTCGCTGCAGCGCTTCCCTTTGATTGCAGTGAGCTTTTGTATGCTACTGAGTGCAGCAGAAAAAAAGGCAGTTTTATGCAATTGTTCAACATTCAGTCACAGAGCTGAATATATGAGCAAGAGATTACTGTTCATGTGTTAAAATATGTAGAAGCCACTTGAACAGTATGACAGAATACAAGCTTTTTTTATTTTCAGTAACACAGCATAGTCCAGCCAGATCTGGAACACTGTTGTAGCGTGCTCTGTATAGGTATATGCCGGTAATTTTACATTGCTATATAATTAGATTTGGGGACATCCCCTAAAATTGTTAAGGGATCCTTTTATGTTTAGCTGCTACCAAAGCCTTCTGAAAAGCACCAGAAGTTCAATATTTTTAAATGGAACGCTGTTTCCTTAAGATGCTTATAATGACTGCTTTTCCGCCAGCTTGTGTAGCAGGTAAATGGCTGTGCCTGAGATTCCTGAGAAAGTTGCTCAGGGGGCAGCTTAGCAAGATGGACATTCTGCGGTGTAGATGAATAGCAGCAGAACTGTGGGCATGTCCAAATTCACATGAGCCAAAACTAAGAGCTCATTCGGAGGTGAAGTCCTACCAGAGAAGCTCCTGAATCTGCCATAAAGCTTAAATTTCGTCTCAAGCCACTTTTTACTATTGAGCCCAAGATCATTATTACAGGGACTGTTTGAAAGCTGAGAAAAGCAATAGAAGCAGCTGCAATTTGGCCAGATCTTTTAGTGACAGAGCTGGGAACTGAATCCAAATGTCTAGATTTGTGTTCAGTCAGTCAGATCATCATGACTTCAATTTAGCCTATTGACATGTTGAAGTGGATTATGCCAAACTATCTAGGGTAATGTGTACAGTATATAATAGCTTTATTTGGGAACATAAAATTCTGACTGTCCAGGACCCATCTGTTTGTTCTTTAGAGCCGTTGCTTGGTTCAGTGTTGATATTTGCACACACTTGCGTGCAGCGCACATTGATGAGGTGTGATAAGGAAGGCATCATTCAAAATGTAATACTATTTGCTTGCTCACATCAAAATGATGATGGTATTCACTTGGAATTATTCCTGCATATCTGGAGGATTGCTGCCTTTACCCTTCAGCGTCCTGGAGTTTGTGAGGCATTGCTAAGGGCTGAAGGATTTCCCATCGTATTCTGTTCACCACGTGAGCTGTTACTAGTGACAGATGACTTGTGGGCACTGAGTCGAGAAGGACACAGATGGTCAAAACGATGAATCTGTGAGAGCATTGAGGAATATGTGCTTTTGTCCAATCAGCATTTTGTTCATTTCACCTGTGAGAAGGAATAATTATTAAATTAAAGGCTTAATCAGAAAAAAAAATGACAAGTCTCAGGATTGCACAGGGAAGTGTTACAGGGTTGCAGACAGAGCAGAGGATTTTCAGGGGGATTGAGGATAATGGGTGAAATGGCAAATGAAATTTTAAGCAGATGCTTTTAAACATTTACAAAACTCCATAGCATTCAGATTATTTAGGCTAATATTTAGATAAAATGCTTACATTTCCAGGCAAACTTCAATGCAGCAGAGGCTTCTGGACATAAGTGGGTTTGTGAATCTGAAAGTTAATGTATCGCTAGTCATTTGCCTGGGCTCTCTTGCTGGAACATGGATTTCTTTTTGTGAAGTCTGAACAGACATTGTCTACTGTTCTGTTGCTATTGACAGGCTAAACTGAAAATGCAGATTAGGTCAGAGCATTAGTGTTTACCTTTTTGCTTGTTCTTAAGCACTTTGTATAATCAATCAGAAGTTCCCCTGCTGATTTAAGGATTTGCTATGCAGATAAAGAGATTTAGTAAAAACTGATTATGATCCCACTCAAATATTTTGCACTTGATAGACGTGGTAAGCTTTTTCCTGTTAACAGAGTGTCCCAGAAATATGGGCTAGTCTGAGGAAGGAAGGTTATAAAGCAGTTGATCACTTTTTGCTGTGGTTTTCATTTTTGTTTGTAGTGCTGTTAGCGCACTCCTGTAAGTGCATTCTATAACTAGGGGCATTTGGTCTCTTCTCATCCCTCTTGAATGTTCTTGCCATACCCCTTGCATCCTATGAAGAGCATTTTCCTGAAAAATATTCCTTCAAAGGCTGTAGTCACTTGCTCTTGTTGTCTGTTTCACACTGTCTTTTATTTTTTGAAGCATCAGTGGTGTCTCTTGAAGGTCTGAAACACTGGAAGGTAAAGCCAAACATAATGCAGTTGTCACAGTAGTAAACAGCAATATGAAAGCTTTGAGAAATGGAAATCCCTTATTGATGGCTCCAGAAACTACTTACAAATCCTCCTACCACCAGATGTTAATTTTTGTGCATGTGACAGCTGTCAGGTGTGCAGAACCAAATGATTTGTTTCAGACAAGACAGTTTGAACACTTCCCTGTTTTGAATTCTCATCAAACTGCCTTTTAACTGTGGAGTTAATTGTAGGCTGTTCCTGGAGAAACCTTCTGCCTTGAGTTCCTTATCTGCAAAGTACGGATGATGATAGTTTACCAGTGTGATTCCAGTTTAAACTTGCTGATATTTATTTATACTGTTTTAAACAGTCAGAAATCAAGAAACGTGAGTGTGGTCATATTTTGCATAAACTAGTCATTCCAAATGTCTTCATATAAAAAAAAGTTTCTTTAGAGAAGACTTCTTTATCATTAATATTTATAAGATTATTTCCTTTAGGCTAATCTACTCTCGCTTTATAAAAGGTTTAATTTCAACTTGGTGTTTCGGCCTTCAATATTTTACAAGGCAAAAAAAATCTGCATTTTCTGAGTTACCGTGTTATATGAATGATTTCTCCATACTCAATTTTGATAAGCTACAATTTCAAGCAGAGCTGAAGACAAAATTAATTTTACAGTTCAACAGATTTTGGGGAGGAAAAGAGAAACTCATCTTCAGTTTTATTAACACTGCCACATTCGTGTATCAATAAAAAAATAAAGGTGTTTATTAGTAGGCACTTTTCTCTGAAGCCACATCAAGAATATGTGGCTTTAAATGCTTTAAAACGCTAAAAACAAAACATAGCAATTTCTTTGTGGAAAGAAACCTACCTGAAAATAAATGGAGCTTCTCTTACTATTTAATAGTGCTGTAGACAGCTGTGTTCATAACAGCTGTTCCTTGTGTCTTTTCCAATCGGAGATTTCCAAGAGCTTGATTGGCTTTGCTGTCGTCAGCTGCTAAAAAGGCAAATGTTAGTCTTCCATTACTACTTGGAAAAGCTGTAAATAGGTGTGTGATCCAAAGATATTCCTAAATGTTAGCTGTCATCCTAAAACTGGGTGGGGGGGAAATCAGTGAGAAAGTTCTCTTCTGTCTGTTGGGTCACTTCCATACTCTTCAGATGCAGACACAGTGGTTATTCTTTTCCAGTACCCAGAAATAATTCTTTAGGTTGTAAAGCAAGTACCAACCAGAGCTGATAAGAAACAGGAATAGAACTCTTGAGTAAGAATATTTTGTTCTTTTCTGGAAATAAGGTCTTTTCACAGAAGTTTCTTGTTATTGCAAAGGCCTCCCCTGAATTTTCCTTTGGGTGTCTGTCTACAGTTACTAAATATATTTTAGGTCAGTCTCTGTATAGAAGCCAGAATAGGATGTTCCAAATTATTTTCTTCAGACATCAAGTTTCCAGTTATTTTCTGGCAGCAAGATTCAACTACAGAGATTTTTTTCAGGAACAGGAAATACTGTTACTAGAGTAGTGTTGGAAAATTAAGTTCCAGTGTCCAGTCTCCTCTGTGGACAAATGGGACTCCAGAAAATGATGTAGCAGAAAAAGTTCATTGTCCCTGAGTTGAAAAAAAGTTCTTTGTTCTTTTATGATATTAATCACTAGAAAAGAAGTCTTCTTTCTGTGTGTCTAAAAGAAAATGTCACTGATCTGTTTCTGTTGTTACAGTTTATCCTGACATTTGCACCATTAGTCTAGTAGCTGTGGGGGATTTGAATAAGCATGCAGACAAGCTACTGTTCTGGGAAGATGTGTATGGCTTTGACATGTCTTGCATGAAGAAGGCTGTAATTCCAGAAGCTGTTGTGGAGGTGCTGCATCCAAACACACTGATATCTACAGCCAGTGTCATTAAGGTACCATACTAGAGCCTTCTCCAATTTTTAGTAGTCAGATTAGAAATTTCCCTTTTTTATTTGTGGAGGGTTGGTGGGGAAATGCACGCACACATAAACTTTGACACCTTCAAAATTATACAGATACAATGAGGTTCCTGGTTATAAGACTGTAAGACTTGTATTAATTGTTCTGTTCAGGTACGTCTTCATTTTTGTCCTTCTATCCTTTTATTTATTTATTTTTTATTCAGGATTCTTTATTCATAGATGATTATGGATAGGTCTTATGTTCTGAGCTTGTTGACTAGACTCCCTCTAGAGTTAGTGAAATAAAATTTCTAAGGACACCTATAATAAGTTGAGTGACTTTGAGGCTTACAAGTGTCTGTTTTCTTTGAGTGTAAGGATCAACACAGTTGTTGAAATATGTCATTATAGGGAAGATAAATTCTACTTTAAGTGATTGAAGATGCGCAAGACAGGTAATGAGATCAAAAATCTGAGGCCGTAATTGTTGGGCATCTGAGAGGTCAGATTATGCAAAGAGTGAAACATAAGCATTTTTCTCACCTGCCCTTTTTTAATATAACTTTTCCTGTTCTGATTCAAGTGGAAGTGTAGTTGAATGATTTTTGCAAATAGGTCTCACATTTGGTATACAGAAAATGAACATGTAACATGCTCAAAATTAACAGCTGTGTGGGTAAGTCGAGCTCTTATCAGTTCGTTAGGCAAACAAATAAATTAAAACAACATCTGGAAAGTGTTGATAACAATAACTATACTTAAATTTGCCCGATGTAGTCTACAAACTGCTGTCATTTTAGAAGGAAAATGCTTTACTGGTAATAGCACATGTCCTTTTCTAATATATACCATCATGAGCAGTCACTGTCCGGCTCAGGTGTGTGTGCTTAGTGGAGTTTGTCATCATGCAGCATTTCACTGTTGTGCTTAATGGTTTCATACTCATTTGTTCTCAGTAACAATCATGATTTTTAATATAACCTCAAGTCAATGCATGAGCTCATTTGCTGGAGTTAACAGTACAAAGTAGTAAAATTAATGAGTTGAGCAACAGTGGCATTATAGGTAAATTGTTTTAATCAGTAGCCTTTCCACAGAACAAATGGATTGTATTTTTAAGGGAAAGTTTAAAAATGTTGCAATTTATCATATGATTATTACAGAAGATGTTTTAGTGTGTGTTCTCAGATTAGCTGCTGCTCGTTTTGAATACTTTATAGTGTAACTTTTCAGGAAGAAAAACATTCCATAAGGAAAGATGAGGCAACATAAAAACACGGATTAATAATTTATATGACAATTTCTGCAGTATATGATGATCTCAGATAATGCATTTTAGCTGAGTATGTCAACTGAACTTCGTACAGTGAAAAAATGTGGTGAAATTTTTGTGAAGAACTGAAAACCGAAGCTTATTGCTCTATAAAAACTCTGAATTTATTCATATAGCTGAAGTGACTAGAGAAATTGTGGCCCTATAAACTAATTGCTGCTGAGGATATCGGTTTGGATGCCTGGAAAGCTACTTAATCTCAACAGTGGGCAGCTGTCATCAAGAAAGTTACTCAAGAGGAACTTTATTGGACATAGTGAGCTACTATATCTAGTTCCAAACCACTACTAGTCAAAATATCTGTTTACTGTGACATTTGGGGAAGAGGAGTTTTAGGTATTTTGTCAGTGTGCACACAGGATTAGGTGGTTTTTAAGTCTTTGCCCATTTTTGGAGAGCTGAATTAATATTGCCCTAGGAGAACTGCCTTTTATGGAAGCAACTGAACAACCTTCATCCAAAGAAAGATCTTAATTTAAATTCAGCAGTTACCAATAGAATTGTATTATTCCTTTTGACAGCATATCGACTGTAACACTGCATCCACTCCAGACTTACAATTCTCTTCAGATTTCACCCTGACCATTACAGCGAGCACGAAGTGTACGGTAAGACAATTTTAGTTTCTTCATCTATGGTCAGTATCGCCTTGGACTAATAGACAGTGCATTAATTTAAGCTTCATTTATCATCAGTTCTTGCCTTGAAACATTCATTTCTGCAGTACAGAGGTGTAAAATGAGCCCTTTTTGCGAAGAGAGATGAATGTAAAACTCCAGTAATAGTGTTATGGTATCATACAGGTGATGAGGAAAGTAATAGATAAGGAGCCTTAGCACTGAGGTTGTTCTGTTCTGTTCTCTAGCACATTTTCTGAAATAAGAGTTTTCTGTTCAGACATGTTGTTACCGTTGTGCTCAAGAATGATGCATTCGCTATTCACAGAAGAGCTTTTCTGAGTTTAGTAAAAAGAGTGGAAAACAAAATAGGTATGGGAAAGGTAGACTACAGCTCATGTAACAAACATATAGCAGGTCATATAGCAAACTGTTTCTCAGACAGGGAAGTTCATTAACTTTATATGTGAAAACTGAGGGGGAACAAATAGATAATTAAAATCTGCATCTATTAAATCACTGGTTGATAACCAGGGTGTTTACATGTATTTTATTTACTGGATGCAAGCTGGTACTTTTACTTTATGTAAGTTAATATGACTGATATTCAGAACAACACTACTTCTAGAAAGGCTGTGGAATTTGATTGAAGAGAATTTCTAATTACGGGAAACACAAGCATATTCATCTTCCAGACTATACTGCATTGAGTGAAGAATCTCCAGCAAATCTGTCATCTCACTCAAATATTATTCATCTGTCAAACACTAGTCAATATGAAAAGAAAGAAAAGAAAAAAGTTTTCAGTCCGAGCTCTAGAATTAAATGAAAACTCAGTACTGGGGCATCTTTCAAACACTTCTTTGAATTTGTGCCTACGTTGCTCAAAATGAGTTTACATAAATACACATTTATTTTGCTGCTTTTCTTCTTGCTCATTCAGTATTTGCTAGCTATGAGAAAACAGAGGAAAACACTGAGTTTTGGATTAATGAAAAATGTCCCCTATTTTTTCTGCAAGTGCTCATGCAATTTATGTTGTGTGTTTTGTGTTCCATTTTTGAAGTATAAGTCGAGGAAGATAGCTAAATATTTTTATTTAACATAATTCATGTAAGGGTGTAAGTGACTTCTGAAATAAAGATGCTATGAATGTGTTTAAAGCTAAAGCAAATTAGATATTTCAACATGAATATTTAGAAATGTTTAGACTGGTACCTGTGTGAGGATAACTTTTTGCTTTGACCTAGGTATGATGCGCAGCTTGCTTTCTTTGTTGGAATCAAATAGAGGATTTTTGTAGCATTATCATTAGGTAGGGCACTTGAGATAAAAATTAGGTTCAGATGAGAGAGTCTGGTGGCCATTCAGGTTAAAGTAATGGATTATATTTTTAAACACTAAATAATAAGCAAAGGCAGGATGACCTAATTTTTACAGATTTTATGATTGACGTAATATGCTTCTACATTCAACATCAATTATAAATGCTTTCTACCAATTTAAATATCCTCCTCAAATTTGGCAAAAGTTTGTAGCAGGCTCTGAGATCTGTAGTAAAATCTAAAATGTTTGTAGTCTGGTGTGTTGTGATACTTCTGCTGGGAGTTCCATGCTTAGCTTTATGTAAGTCACAGCATATACAGAATCAAGTCCAGAGGGATAATTGTAGCTCATTTTTAATATATTGTGTTAAGTCTGCTGCAGCTGGTTTATTTGGCTTTCGTGTGTGTATATGAAGAAGAGATGCAGGCTTCTTCTGATACAAAAAATGTTACTATATAATGTAAAAATCTTGGATACCTACACAAAACAACATACTACTTCATTTTCGGATGGGTCTGCCTGTTAGTTGATGCTGCTGCATTTGCTACCGCTTCTGCGGTATAACAGGATGCATAAGAATTTGTTCGTGATATAAACTGAAGTTTTCACATGTATACCTTAAAGAATTGTTATTAGCGTCAGTAGCTATGTACACATACTTCATAATTATTTGTCAGTTATCACCAAATTAAGACACAATAACCTCTTGGTTTTTATTAAATGGAAATATTTAATTTTTATTGTGCAGTCATAAAAAAAAATCTCCTGGCTTTAGTTGTCATGGAATCATATAATAATTCTAGTTGCCTCAGGGCAGGGTCAGCTTTGATTTCAGACCAAGCTCCAGTGCAGCCCTGCGTTAATTTTCTTAATATGGCCACTTTCCAATAACTGATTAGTTAAACAGAAATCTTTACAAAATCTTGGCAATCTTTTTGATGTTTGGGTAGAGTAAAATAGCTTATTTTGTAAATATTGTTTTCGCTAGCACTGAACCTTCATGATAACTTCATTTCTGTTCTATGATTCTGTGGTATCATTGACTTATAAATGAAGATGTACACCTGCATTTTATGATTTCCAGGGAGAAGGGGAGGGAGCTGGGAGAAGAGCAGTGTTTCTGAAATTTTGCGGTGAATGCAGGTTCTAAAAAATGATCAGAACTCTGTAAAGTATTTTGCACTTCATCATTTAGGTTTATTGACACTTTGAGTGAAATTTCCACTCTTTCTATGATGGATTGTACAAGTTTAGTTGGGGGTTGACAGTTCATCCATCATATCAGGCTGCCTAACCTTGCAGTAAATGAACAATAAAAGTCCATTATTTATATTGGGAATTTTTGAGGAGATGCTTTAAGATTGCAATTTGTCCTTTGAAAATGATATTTGATGTTTTTCTTGTTTGCATCTGTGTTTTGTTGTTTTACTGGCTTTTGGCTTTTTTGCACAAAAAGAGGAAGCTGCTTACATGTCCCAAAATTCTAGCATTTTGTACGTGGCTGTTCTGAGTTTTGCATTTTTAAAATATGAATGTTTTAGAAAATTTTTGCTTTATTTACAAAAAAAATATATTTCACAGAAATAGCAGTCTGGAAATCCATCCTTATCTGTTTATATGTATCAGGGGTTTTTAGCTCACAATCTAATGTTCATTTCAGAGCAGCTTTTTCTCAGCCCTTTCTGTGCCATAAAAGTATGAAGACAGATTTGGTTGTCTTATTGCTAATGTTGCTATCAACAGCAAAGCAACTTCAGGGTAGTGTTACCATCAGAACTCTGACTCCTTCTGTTAAGTGGTCTGTCTTCAACAACTGAACAAGCGGAAAGCTGGGGTGCATGGTGAGATGTTAGTTGTTTTATGGTTCCTGTTGCAGATCACCTCCTAGTTTACACCGTGTCATTGGGTGGTGGGGAGTGGGTTTCCATGCTGCTTCTTTCTGAGGCACTGCATGGGTGCAGAGGAGTATGTGATGAACCTCATAGAATCATTTGGAAAAGACCTTTAAGATCGTAGAGTCCAACCATTAGCCTAACACTGCCAAGTCCATCACTAAACTACGTCCCTAAGAACCTCATCTATGGGTCTTTCTAAACATCTCCAGGGATGGTGGCTCAACTACTTCCCTGGGCAGCCTGTTCCAGTGCATCACAACCCTTTCTGTGAAGTAGTTTTCCCTAATATCCAATCTGAACCTTCACTGGTGCAACTTGAGGCCATTTCCTCTTGTCGTATCACTTCTTTCTTGGGAGAAGAGACCAACCCCCTCCATGCTCCAACCTCCTTCCAGGCAGTTGTAGAGAGCGAGAAGGTCTCCCCTCAGCTCCTGTTCTCCAGGCTGAAGCCCCCAGGTGTGACAACAAACCCTTCAACCTAGCAGAGTGTTAAGTCATGCTCATAACAGATCAACCTGATGCCTCTCTGTAAGTGCATCTTAAGTTTATTGCAGATGATCCTGTAATGCATTTTATATGCATTATATATACAGCATATCCTTAAAATAAACACTTAATGCTCTAAATAGGTTTCTCTTCTTCTCTTCCTCTTCAAGGAATTAGAAAAGTCTTCAAGAAAAAGAAATCGTAATACACCTGAGAAATACAGAAAGATTGACCAAAAATAAATACATTAAATGTGCTTCTTAGTTTTGCGGAAGTTTTTTGGAGGTGCGGGGAAGCCAAGGTTTTTCTCAGAGCGCACATTCTTTCTGTTGATTTTTCCCTCCTGTGGTTTGCCACCGATTAGTATCTTTTAGAATTATGCTTGTTTATCATTATTTTAGCTTTCAAGGATTGAAGATTTTCAAAGCACAAAATGGTTGCATGGGATCATTCTATGAAATTGTTTCAAAGCACTTGTGGTGCAAGTTGACTTGATTTCATTCTTACAAAGATAATGGCCAAAAATAAATTTAATTAGCTTGTGAAAGAAAGAGCGTTTCCCTGGTAAAGAGCTACGGTTTGTCACTGCTGTTTTTAATGAGACATCTGGCTAATATCAGTTAGTAAATGTTGCTAGGAAAATATTCTATTAATTGTATTCTGAGTTGATCACTGTGTGAGCTTTTGACATAAAATATAGTGGTGATTACCCTCAGTGTAGAAATCAATTGACAAACTTTCTCTTTTGTTTGCCAGCGTTTCCCCAGTGAGTCCATCAAGGTTGATCATTCCTCGCTGAATAACAATATCCCCTGGGAGGAAAGTGGCAGTAGCTCTTCATTGCTCCCAGGAGATCTTGTCACAGAGCAGGGGATGTGGATAAAAAGTGGGGGGGAGGAAGGGGATGAAAGAAGGATAATGAACCAGAGGACGTGACTGATGTATTAAAATGTTTAGGAAGGAAAAAAGAAGTTGAGTTGACTAGAGAAAATTATTTTGAAAAGGGAAGATCTTTGCTTGTTGAAATCTTTGTACATGTTAGGCAGTTTTATTTCCTATGTCCAGTCTTCCGCTTGGGAGCCAACAATAAGTATTAGCATCTAAGTCTTTAATTTCAACCTTAGGTGAGAAACTAAATTTTTTAAGCTAAAAGTTGGAAATCTGGCTTTGGATACCACTGTTAAACAGAAATCAGACATTCAAGGTGTGTTTAAAGGAAAGACTACTCTATCATGTTGCAAAGCAAGATTTATTATTCTGATCTATTTGGTTTTCGGTAGCTTCCCCTACAGTGATCGCCAGATTCTTATTCTTTTTAAAGCACAAAATTGTTGGGTTTTAATAGTGAGGGGTTTCTTTGTGATAAAAATGCAGCAACTCTGCCGCGTGGGTGACAAACATTCCATCTCCATGCTTGGGTAAACTCCATCAAAAGCACATTATCTCCCACTTCTGTGGCCAGCTGTCTAATTGTATTTGTTGTAGCCACTCACTGCTGGAACATGATACTACTGAAGAGCAAGAATGATAAATTACTCACTGTAGGTGATAGCGATGATGATAATTTTTAATTTCCTTGTTCCTAAGTGAATTGGTAAGGTTGCCTTTATGAGTTCTCATAAGGAGTTGAGCAGTCTCATTTGTTTTATCCTGTTAAAATGCTGCATGTAGACAGCCATTTTCTTTAGAAAAAAAGTCTTAGTATTCACATATACTGGAATTAAAATTTAGTCTTCTCTTCCCCTTTCACCTAAGTACTCTAAGTGGAAGAGTATAAATAAGGAATATGTCCTAATATTCATCTATTACATATGTTAAAGCTTTTTGTATCTTATTATACTTAGTACATGTTACGTGAATAAATGGGGGGAAAAAAATAGACTCAAGTTATCGGGGAGACAAGAAGAATTTATTCAAGACAAGCGAATGTTACTGGGAGGAAGTGCTGCTTTTGCAGCTTTTTTTTTTATCAGCGATGGATTAAGACCTTAAGCTACTTTACAGGAACTCTTCATCAAAACCCATTTTTGACAAAATCAGGTAGAAGTTAGTGCAACTGCTATTGTAATTTTAGGAATGTTTTATTCTTAGTTGTTGACTGAATTTAGTTGACCCTTACAGAATACTGCTCTGCAGTCTCAGTAATGCACATCTATTCTTAAGTATTTCCTTAGTTCTTTATTTAACCGTATTAGTTCCCTGGGGAGATATGGAGACTTTGTTCTGGGGTTGGAGATTTTGTCCCCATAGTCCTGCTTTTCTCCGGGCAATTTATTTGAGACCAGGAAGAATAATATTTCTGCAGTTTCCTAATATTTAACATCCTTTGAGGCTAGAGCATGTGTCAGGCTAGAGTTACAGTTATTTATTACCAGTTTAGAGGTCATTAGTTGTGTTTTCCTCTTCCATGGTATTTGAGAGGCTGGCACTTGAAAGATTCTTCCAGAGAAGGTTTAAATTCTTGCTGATTAGTCATTGGTGAAGTTGTAAATGAGCTGTCAAAGGTGGAGCAAAAAGATGAGGAAAACCACAATGGAGGAAATAACTGTTCTTATGCTTAAAATAAAATAGAGACAGAGAGACTAAGGCAGTAGTTGTAAAGCATCATCTGGAATTTATGGGGGTGTTATTTGCTTGTTCCTTTTCCTTAGTTTGCCTTCTCATTAAAAAAAAATGACACCTTTAATAAAAATCTGACCAGCTCTGTATTCCATATTAATATGCTTGTGTCTGTGATTGTTTCTAGCATGCCACTTGTGAATCATTTTTTCCCCTTATATTTTGCTTCTTAGCTGCATGTTAAATGTTACAAGAAGAAGGGAGGACTTAATCTTACTTCACACTGTAAATGTTGGAAACGTCTGTCTTTGTAATGTTGCATATTTAATAGAAGTTTATGATTGACTGTTATAGCTGCTGCAATTTGTGGTAGTGTTCAAAAGAGAAATGAAAGGAAAATGTTTTGAACTTCACTTTTTACAGAGTTATTTCACTGAAATGTACTTAAACATAGACGATATGTATTGTGCATTTCAGCATAAAACCACCAACAGGTAATGAATTTTTTTAAAAAGTGAAAAAGTAAGAGAATATATAAATTCCTAAAAAGAAGGTAGTAGCCGAAACCACAATTTTATGGCTAGTTTTGTATTATCAGGTTATTTCAACTTTGATTTGTGTAGGTTTTTAGATTTGTGAAATTTGGTTTTTAAATATACAGGGCTAGTGAATGTAGATAAAATTGTAGAAAGCATCATCTGCCTGTACTTCACTTCTGGCTTTTTTCTTTCTCTGTCTTCTCCCAAGATGTTAATATGGGAAACCAGATCATTTATGTAGCGGTGCAAGGCTTAGCTAATATACCTTAAGAGTGGGCTCTTTTTTCGTTTGGTGTAGGGTTTTTTAGCGCTTTCACTTGGGAGTATTGACATAGGCTTCTTAAATGCAGTCAGAGATTTTAGTTTTTCATAGCTCTTTCAAGGAAGACTTCCTAGGTCTTCATGTAGAAGCAGAAGTTATAACATTTTATGTCAAGCTTTTCACAAAACATCAAAAGGAGAAATAACTAGAACTGTGGTGAAGCTTTGAATCCTCCAATACTTTGCCAGTGACGTGGCAAAGAAAACTTTGTGTTAGAGATGCGGTCTCATTGACTGATTTTTATTTTCTCAGGGTAGTATGTAGGGTGTTTCTATTACTTCTTGCTGCCAAGTTTATAGATAATCACATCCACCTTAGCTATAGTATATCTGCTTGGAGCTTCTAGCTTTCTGGTCCAAAATGTAGCTTGACTGTCTCATTTTCTCTGGAAGCCAATCTTTTTTCCCTCAGTTCTTCACGTATTTTTGTTGTCTCAACCTTGTTTTCCTTTCTTCAGTAATCATATCCTAAGTCTTATTTGTAAACATATCAACAGTATTGACCTGATGATTGAAAAATATTTGTATGACTTAGTGGGTCTCTGTCTAATGTCCAGAAAAGATTGTGCATCAATAACAGTAGTCTGGGTCAAAAAAGCTTTGTCAAAACCTTCTCAATCTTTACTCAAAAAGGCATATTAGAGACAAGGCTGTAATTCACTTGGGAATGAGATTCTCAGCATTGAGTGATAGGACTTCGCTAAAGGGATAGAAGAGTCACAGTTTCCAACATCTGTTCCTCATTTGTCACAAAGGTCCCTCAGTGTCTCCTTGGTTCTTTTTCTTTTTTTTTTTTTTTAAGAATTTTTGCCCACATCGGAATTTGGAACTTTCCAGGCTTCTCTGGAGTGTCAGTAAGTTAAAAGCTGACAAAGGCACATTAACACAGACTTACATGCTTTAAGATGTATTCACCACTGTGTTAGTGAAATCTGTTCTGGATTTAGACTACAGAAGAAAAATACCAGAATGGTTTATCAACCATTCAGATCACATATTTCATAATGATAAAACCCTGTGCCATTCAGTTTTTCACCTTAATTTTGTAAGTATGTGTGACTTTTTCCATCACAATCCATCTCTCGGTCAATATGAAGGACAAGCTACAGAACTTGTCCTTTGTAACTACTCAAAACAACTCATTTCCTAGACTTAGACCAGGAGAAAAACACTGGTGCTATGAAAGAAAGGTTGTAATCAGTTGTTTGCAGTGAATTTTCATGCCGTGGGCTTGCCATCATTGAATTTGTGTGCATCTTGTTTGAATGTACAACAGCTGACGTGGGGAGAATCCCCTCCTGCTGCCAGAGGGACAGAGAGTCCCCAGCTTCTGTATTTAGAGTTCCTCAAAAGCTCTATTCCGGGTCATTTCTTCAGGCTGACATGTAATAGAGAAGCGTAAGTGCCTTGGGCCCACCATCTGATTTGCTTTAGCCTTTTCCTAGGAGACAGTAGAAAGCAAATAAAGGTGAGCGTGAACAGGATTTCAGAGGAAAAACTGCGGCGTTGGTGGTCCTCTATGAGCATCTTCCGGTTCTTAATTTGAATTTCTGGGACTCTCACAAGGCTTTTTTGTCAAAAAAGCAGGACAGTATAACTAGTAGTGTTGATATACTGTTTTGTGTGCAGACATTTTGGTTTTCTTTTCCTCTTCAAGCTGAAAGAAAAGTCCCGCTAATTAATTATGCACTGAAGAGAAAGGTTCTTTGAGGTTAAGAGTAGGATGGCAGGAGGAACAGAAGAAGGAATCCTGTGGAGAGTTACTATTAGACACTATTAACTGCTGAAAAGGCCAGCATGAGGTATTTGTGAATCTTTTTCCTTATCTGTGTGTGTACTAGAAGAAGAAAAATATTAATATTCCCTGCTTGGTTATGCTGTGCCTCTGTTCACAGGCAGCTTTTATGGAAAATGATGTTAATCCACGCAAAGAGTGACACAGCATGCAGGATCCTTCTGTATTTAGTGAGGGTCATGGGAGTCGTAGAGGACAGGGACTGAACTTTATGCTTGTGGGTTTGCACATCTGAAAGTCTGTTTCCTCACATGTTATTCTAGTTGCAGTTAGGTTGTGCAGGTTATTTTTGAAACTCGGACTAAAATTGGATATGTCATAAATGCAATTACAGTGGGCTGAATATTCTTTAGTAGAACAAAGGTGTGATGACAGCTTATTTTCTTGCCTTAGGATTTCTAGCATGCTCCAAAGCATAAATCTAAGCTTGTTTCCATTATTAAGGGCTTGAAAAGGAATAGAAATCCCAATAAATGCACATATTAATTATATACTTTTTCTTGAGCGTCACTGTTATTCCTTTATCATATTTGTGTTTTCCTCTGTTTTCTTAATAGGCAGTTGCTGGTTATTTTGATATATTTTTTGAGAAGAACTGTCACAACAAGGTGAGTATTTGGAGTTACGTGTTTTAAAAATGTCTGAGAGATTAGGGTATTTTTGAGTTTTATTCTGCCTCAAGTTGTTTGGCAGTGAGTCTGATTTTTCTCTAGCAAACACTTCACGTGCATGTGTGTTTGGTAATTGATTGATGTGATGTGATATCAAAAATGTTGTTCTTAATCAAACTCTTGAACTCTTCCATTGCAGGTCTTGTTTTCGACTGGTCCCCTGTGTGCCAAAACACACTGGAAACAGACATTATTTTTCCTGGAGAAACCAATTCCTGTAGAAGCAGGTATATTTAAATTCAGTTGTGGTACAACAGTGGCTGTGTTACACTGCTGTTATCATTAAATTCAAATCTTAAATACTTGAAGAATAGCGTAAGTGTTGAAAAAAAAAAAAAAAAGGTAAGTCTTTCAGCTGCTGTTAAAGAATTTTTTTTGTCTAAGCAAAGCAACAGGAAATATATATATTCTACAAAAGTCACGTAAAAATACATATAAATGTCTGTATATGTATATGTAAGTGGGCATATGCCTTATACTTAGCTCTGTACTGTAATTTTGATGAGAAAACTTGTGTATCAAAACATTTCTGAGGCAGAAAAATATAAGACCAGAAAACTGCTATTAACGTTATTTTAACTTTAACATTACTAATGTTCTTAAGTATCGTATTTGTCAAGTGATTGCACAGGAGTTTTTTTGTAGCACTCCTGAATTATACTCTATTTGTTAAATAAATAATGAATATATGCAAGGGTGTTGTACCTGGTACTGCAGGATTACTCCGTAAATTGAAAACAGTTTCAAAGAACTCACAACCGTGAACTTGATATATTGAAATATGGAAGACATTATTTTGGTACACTTTAAATTTTTATGAAATGCATAAGTACCATAATGTGTTTCACCTTGAATTTGATGCAGGTAAAAAGACTTTTGTTGTCACCAGGAATAACCCAAAATTCAGATGATAAGTTGTTGATGTAAGGTTTTGAAGACTAAAGTGATGCTTGTTAGTGGTTTTAATTGGTTCTATTTGGTAAGCCTTGAAAATACATTTGTATGCAAGTAGTCAAATATTCTGTGCTTTATAGACACAGAAATATGTCCATGACCCTCACAGGGTAGTCATGCAAGAGGCTGGACATAGAACAGGGCAAGATTTATAAGTCTTGCGCTCTTATGCCTGTGTAACTGCACTTTCTTTCAGACTCTCCAAGTATTTTTATGATCAAAGGAAATAGTTATATTTTTATGCTTCTTTATTTTTATTACTTTGCCCACTTAACCTCTATGTATTTGCTCACCACTGTTGAACTCTTAACCAATGGTGAATTATTCATATTTGAGGGCCATTCTTCTTTACAGGCTAGCAGGACCTGCTGATCGGTTAATAAACTCATAGTAATATATGGCCCCAACCTGAACAGTTTATAAATAGACCAGACATATGGGGTGAAAGCATACAAAAACTTTTCTAGATACTGCAAAAGAAACTGGAATCAGGAGACTTAGAGGTGCTGTAGAGGAGTATTGAGGTAGATGGAATATTGTGTCTGTCTTAACAGTCCTAATTATGAATGTACCTTGGTGAAAGCAGCCTTTGCACTCAATTGCTTTTGCAGTCGCCCCTTCTAGCTATCAGCCATGACAACTTCTTACCAGGAGCTTCTTTCCTAAAGGTACTATGATCTGTGTTATCTGACAAATCGTTTCTCTCTTTCATGCTTTTACTTTATAGTCTTATATGCAAATAAAAATTATTTTATTTTCTTGGGTCCTGTCACTTCTTAGGTGCACATATGCATTGGTGCATTTGTACTTGGCTTGTGTTGAGTTTCTTCTTCTAGACAAGGCTGGCCAAGGTCTCCTTGCCGCAACTCATTAAATTTCAATGTCATAGAGTGTGAAGTGAATTTTTTTGAAGTGCAGTGACATTTGTTAGAATATGCACATTATTTAATATTACATAGATCATTTGACATTTACCAAATGTGTGAAATTAGTGGGAGATGTGCCTGACTCTAGAACTCGAGTCTGGGTGCAGTGACTTTCTGAAGGTAGCTGCAGAAACGGTGTGCTTTGAAACAGTGAACACAACCTAGTTGACTTTCAAGATCACTTTTGCTCTAACTCCTTCCTTTTCCTTTAGTAGCTCAATTCTTAAAGTTATTCCTGTAACAGATCTTGTTACAGCTATGCTTCTCTTTCTGTCGTCTTCTCTTTGTAATTACTTAAGGTCCCTTTTCCCATCCTTTTACCCATTCTGTCTGGTTTTATATTTTATATAAAACCACCACTTTAGTCTAGGATTCTCTGCCTGTTATTTCTGGTATTAGAGAAGATTCTGAGATAAACTTTTGATGTCATTTCCTTTTCCTTTGTAATCCAAGTTTTAACTTCTGTGCAATATTTGTTGTCATTAATGACATAAGCCCATCAGGGCAGAAGGTGTTTCCCCAAACTTAGATAGTTATGTTGCTTAATTTAAGTGATTTTTGTTGGCTGGTTGGTTTGTTTGGGGGTTTTCTGTGTGTGGTGTGTGGTTTGGTTTTTTTTTTTTTTTTAAACCATTCTCTCTGACTTGGGTCCTTCTCCTTCATTGTTCCAAAACTCTTGTTTCGTCAAGACATCTTACTATAAGTACAGATTTCCACATTTTCCATTTTTTCATATTGTGGGTTTTTTTCCTTTGTAAAAATAGTGGCTCAAATATTCATCTTGGTAATTTTGTAGTTAAATATATGTGATTTCTTCAGTCTTTCCATTTTAACAGCTAAACAAACTGCTCAAACTTCTTTTGCAATATATGTAAAGTTGTGCTTCCAGGTGTTTCTCATCTGTCACAGGTTAATGAATTAGCACTGCTTGTTACTATCTTACCATGTGTTGTTTCTGCCAAACATGTTGGACAGAGCTCCACTCCAAATGTACTCAACTTTGGGGGAAACTTTCTTCAAATGGACTTTTCTCAATGCAAGTTAACTGAAGAAAAAAGTAACTATATTAGATTAAGCACGTTTGTATCTTTTGAAGGCTTCAGTTTTTATGCCCATCCCTGTGTTTACCAATATTCATCAATCCTCTGTATAAATTCTTAGAATAAGAAATGTATATATGACACTGGGAAACACAACAAAGATGACCTGCTTGTGACTAAATGTATTCATGGAACCATTTTGGTTGGAAAAGACGTATAAGATCATTGTGTCCAACCGTAAACCTAACACTGGCAAGTCCACTAAACCATGTCCCTAAGAACCTAATCTACGTGTCTTTTAAACCCGCCCGGGGATGGCGATTTAACCACTTCCCCGGGCAGCCTGTTCCAATGCCTGACAACGCTTTCCGTGAAAAAAAATTTTCCTAATATCCAATGTAAATACCCCCAGATCCCTTTCTGCCAGGCAGCTTTCCAGCCACTCTTCCCCAGGCTGTAGCGCTGCCTGGGGTGGTTGTGACCCAAGTGCAGGACCTGGCACTTGACCTCATACAATTGGCCTCAGCCCATCGATCCAGCTGGTCTAAATCCCCTTGTAGAGCCTTCCCACCCTCCAGCAGATCAACACTCCCACCCAACTTGGTGTTGTCTGCAAGATTGTTTGAGTCAGGACAAACTCTTTTCATAGTAAATACTGGAAAATGAATAAAAATATTATTTGAGTCTTGCAATAATCTGACCGGTGTACCCATGGTGATATTTGCTTTCGTTATTTTAATAGGTTGTGAAAGAGGAATGTGGTGGCATAAAATATATTTAAAATGTTTTCCTGTTTTGAAAGCTTTTTTCAAGCTGGGCAGTGTGTGGTGTTTGGGGTTTTTTTCCCCCCAGTAGAGAAAAATGGTTCCCTCACTTTTCTAATTCTCAGTAAAATAGGAAAGCTGTCTTAAAGTCTATCAGATGCTTTATAGCTTCTGGGAATATGCCTGAAGTGGTTATAAAGCACTGATTGTATTTGGATTTGCTCTGTAAAAGAGGTTGAGCTTACAAATATCTGAACCTGCTGGGTATTTAACAGGGAAAGGCTCCTTTATGCCATGGCAAAATTGTTTTGTTCTGCAGTGTGAACTAGCTTATTTTCTCAGCTGTTTGATACCAGGTTATGTGTTGTAAAAATAGATCTATTTTCTCAGTCATAAAAAAGACTGAACGTTTTGATCTCTGTTCTAGTAATAACAGAATCAAGCCGTTACGAGCCAAAAGATGGGGCTTGAAACTAGTCCTCTGTCCTTTGCCATCCGTGCCGCAGCCTGTGCTGGGTGTGCGATGTTTGCAAATTTTCTGGGATGAAATGGGAGAGGTTTCCCCTAGATCCAAAGATCTGGAGAGTGAGACAATAAAAGTTACACCTAATTAATACTTCTGATTTGCCACTAAGTTTCATCTTGATACCTAACTATGGTAGACAGCTTTGTATATAGTTTTAATGGCTAATTTATGTTGATTTGGTTTAGAGTTAATGTGAGAGTGGAAGATAATCTTTTATTACTTAGGTATTATGAAAAGGTAGTTTTCCTCCTCACAGACTGTGATGAGAGACTTGAAGCTGGTATACAATGAAGTAAAACGAAATAGTGTCAGCATGTTGAATATGCTTTAACTGCTTAGCAAGCAGTAAAATTAAAGAAACGGGGAAAAAGCCAGATGATATTTTATTGCCATAAAAACTGGGTTTTCTTAGACAAAAGAGTATTGTATTGTAGACTCCCTACAGAGGAGAAAGCTTCACTTAGCAGCCCTTTTAATAGCTTTTGAAAATTAAAATTGAGAGGCCAAAGTAGTATCTTTTTCTTATTCATGGTCCAAACATAAGTATTTTCCTTTTGTTGTTTGTTGAAATATTCCTGCTATGTTTCATAAACAAAAAGTTGTATACAGAATAATCATCCTTATTTGGTTGTCTCAAGCATTTACTAAATAAATAAAATGCTTACAAATATTATTTTAAAGGGCCCACAGAATCTTTTCAGTCGTGGTGCGTTAAGTTAAAACCCAGATATGTAGGCAAGCAAATTCTATTAGCAATAAAACAGCATATTGTTGGCATTTTGTGTTCTTGATATCGCCTTGCAGTGGAAATAAAACCTGGATTTGTTTTCTTTGGTGCTAAAAGGCACCAGCACAGCAGAACCAAAACCGAACTCACATGGCTAAGCCCCTGTAAAATCCTCGATTATCTTTAACTCCCCAGTCTCCATAATTGGGTAGCTGTGAATTTACAAACTGAAAAATGTTAATTTGTCTACCTACAGAGCTTTGTTAAAAATGGGAAAACAACACTGGCACAATTAATCTGTCTGAATGTTTTGATCTTATACTGAAATACTTCAATATTGTGTATCCCAGATGGATAATTTGGTTCCTAATTGAGATTTTAGTGTCTGTTTTGCCTGTCTACAGCTGCAACATGATGTCTATAGAATGCTGTCACTTGTTTACTTACAAGCGATACCTCCAAAAATGATGCTAGCTTTTAAAATGTAGTAGTTGTTAAAACTTGAATGTTGTGGTCACACTTTAATCTTGCGTGTCTTACGCCACACCTTTTGAAATCTGCAGTTTAAAATCATCCTTCGGACTTTCCAGAACCATTTCTAAGTGCGTATTTCAGGCACTAAATTGAGATAATCTCTTCCCATGGCTGTTTTATGTCATTGAAAGATAATAGAAGTCCTGTATCTAGACAGGAAAACTTGGATGGACTTCTTGTGCCGTTCTGTGCACCTCCCTTTTTAAGTTGCAACTGCAAGGTGATATGGATCATACAGCAACAACAATCTATTTTTTTCAGAACTGCTGAGAGAGAAAGATTGGGACACAGCTATACAGTTTAGGATCTCTATTATGAAAACTAGTGAATTAAGACTAGTTCTAGGTGAGTGAGTTTGGCTTCTACAGCTATACACTTTGGAGGACCATGTATCTGGTCTTTCCTGTTCCCTGTGGCAACTATTTCTGGTACCTGAGCTATCTTTGGAATCTCGGACACTGGCAGGGTGTGCGTGTTGTCTTAAGTAGCCATACAAGGTTGTCTTACCCTACTCAACAGCCTAGTTTGTCTTGGGGAGTCAAAACATCCAATTTGGTACAAAAAAACTCCTCAGAGAATGTACTCAGAGCATGAAAGGGAAGGACAGAACCTCAACATAGTTTCAGAAGAGGCCAAAAAGTGATTCAACAAGAGTTGGCAAACTGCTGCTTAGTTTATAAAAGCAACCAGCCAGTGGAAGAAGGATGTCTCAAATGCTTTTGGTCCTACCACAAACAATTTCTGTCTCTCATTGTTCTTTTTCATTTTCAGAAAATAGATGGTATTTGGAAACTACTTTCTAGCCAGGTCTTCCAGAGTAATGCTTTTGAGACTTGTTTTTTTGCGTGGTTTTTTTTGGTTTTTGGTTACATGCGAGACCTCAGTGCTGCATGTGATAGTGGTTCAAGTTAGTCTAAACTAGAGTGGAAAACTAGATAATGTTTAAATTGTCAGCCTCAAAGAAGGACAGCCTTGTCATGGAGAGCGGTGTCAAAGCTTACTGCCGTGGAACTGTGAAGGCACATATGAACCACTTAGAAGCTTGTGGTTCTTACAGCGTAGGAGTTTTGCAAAGATACTGCTCACCGGCTGTTAGGTAGTTAAGGTTTCTTTAGCCCAAATCCACTGCAGTTTTCTAGCAGCTCTCTTTGAAGCAATTCCAGTGAGATCTTTCGTAAGGTTCTTAAATTTTAATGGTGTTCAGAATAAAGAATGTTTTGAGTACCATATTCTTAACTTGTCTCACTGTTAGCTTCATAAAGCTTTTCCACAGGAAGAAAAGAAGGAAACCTGAAAGACCTTGATTACTGGCTACCTTCAGTATCTCTTTGCATCTTTTTGTGATCAAAGAGAAAGAGTACAACAAATTGTACTGAAAGGTGGAGTAGTTCTTTACATTACAAGTTCATTGCCATGGATCATTTTGAGCTTTAAGCAGATGTTATGGATATGTGTACAGGAGACTGCATGCAGTCTTTGGGTTCAGTCAAATCCTTTCAGATGAATCAAGTTATAGACTAAAAAAAATATGGTTTACGGGGCCTAAACACTCTTGGTGATGGAGGCTCTTGCATGGAGAAGTATCTTCTCTCTTAACCTGCAGGCTTGCCCTTTGCATGATTGTATTGCACAGACATAAGATGAAAGATGAGTGTGTACAGCTTCACTGATGGTAAAAGTCAGAATCAAAATAAACCGGTTTGAGTGTTCAGAGCGCATGTATAGGGTTTACTGTAGAGCGTGTAATCAGCAGTGGGTCAGTATGGACCTAGGGCTGCCGTTTTTCCTGTACTAGCAAGCTCGTCCAGCATTTCTGCTGAATTCTTTTTTTTTTTCTTTTTGGAGACAAATTTCAGGGCTCCCCAGGGGATAATAAAATTGTGGGAGCGGGATCGTAATGGATTCAGTTTTGTCCTAATCAAACTGCAATGGCACTGTGTGGTTTACTTGCATTCAGCTGAGCGTGATAAGAGCAAGGTGATGCAGCTGAGTCCCCGGGACGGCTTCCTCCAGGCAGCTCGCAGGACAGCACGATGCTGAAAAAACATCAGTCATGGTCTATCTATGTGACATTGATTAATTGTTCAGAACTGCCTTTCTGTGACTTGGTTGCACTGCTGTTGTTTGCTTCGGCCCTCAGAAAAGACTGTTTAGAAAAGCAGCTTTAATGTGGTTACTGCGTAAGAAATAGCTGAATGGAAAAATGGAATGCTTTGTTTCATTAACTACCTTTACAGACAGAATCTGAGGGTTCTGTTCTATGAAGTCAGCTTTAATTTATGGAATTACATTTAGACTTGTACTTCATTTATTGTGTTGCTTTGTATTAATGTTTTAAATGGTAAGGCTGATGTATAGATTAACTTAAATCATGGAATTTTGGTTCTCAGAAGCTCTTTAGTCTTACTGAATGTCTTAAATAGTTATTCTAGGATGTTAAAATATATCAAATCATTTTGCAGCAGTTCTGAAAATCTGTATGTTCAAACTAGGTTAAACTTCTTAGCTGGATAGAAGCTGTAACGCCCTTTTTTCTTTGTCCTTCTATCTGGCAAATCTCTGTTTAAATGATCTGCGAAACCATTTTTGCAATTCTTTGCAAATCACATTGTATTATGTCCATCATGTGTGTCCTAATAATAAAGCTGGACAAGAATTGAAGTGGAATCTCCAACTGTTAAACTATGGGGGAAAAAAAAAAAAGCTTTTTTTTTTTTTTTAGTTTCTTGCATAGTATTCGTACCACAGTCATTCTTGTTGAAAAGCTTTCTTTGGTGTTTATACTGCAGCCTTTGACAAAATGTCCAGCATTTCTTATTTGTAACATGGATCATGTGTCAATTTACTGTTTGTGGGTGCAACTGAGAATTGTGCCAAATGGAGAATTCTAAATTTCTTACTGAAGTTGAAACTGGGTTAGTTTACAAATGGCTGTTTGTTTTCATTTTTGCTATAAGAATCTTGAAAATTTCAACTTTTAAAAAGCCGTGGTTTGTTGTTACAATCACAGTAAGTAGTGAACACCTGGGAAATACTTTGGATCCAGTGAGATAGAAAAGTAGTAACAGTGGTTGGTGTGAGGGATGAAGATGAACGTTTAGTCCTGTGTAAGGTGTCAGAATGTTGCATGGCTATAAGGGCTTTTCACATCTTACCCATAGAGTATGTTTGTATGACAAGAAAATGGACTGTCAGATCATTAAATTGGACTTAGAGATCCCCAAATAGTCTCGTATCTTGTATATGAAATGTCAAACATCTCTTCCTTGTATACATAAGTTCCTAAATTGGCACAGCAGGTTGAATTTTTCTCATCATTTATTTCAGAATCTGAAAGTGGTTTTACAAGCTAGAACAGACCTTTGAATTCTGTAAGGAATAAACGTGGAAAAACTTGATGTGCTGTGGAACTGTAGCTGCTCTTGGAGTGGAACCAGACTTGATCAGCACAATCTAGGACAAAATGTTAAACATAGAAACAACAAGGCCTGGAATTTCTCTAGGAGGAAAGCTTGTGCTTAAGTTTATGAACACTGAAAGTGGCGGCTGTGTCTCTCCTTGGGGAGATGTCTCTCAGCTCTTCTGTGTCAAGGAGTTCTCTCTGGTTTTAGCAGAAGCCCACACAGGCAGAGTGACGTGGTCAGAAAAGCCTGATATTTTGTTTTACAAACTAGTTAGAGCTTAAATGAAATACAGTTCAATTATAAATCACGTGGCATCTGAAGTAGAGAGTTGTGTGGTTACTTGGTTTTACTCAGCGTTGATCATAGTGATGCATTATTTGCATAGTGATGCATAATTAAAAATTAGGGAGCTCAGCAAAGGAATTTTACAGACTGGCAATTTTGCATTTTTTATGCTTTTGTGTTATTCCTAATTTTGTTTCTTCTTTCATGCCCAGAAAGCTATATTCAGGAATTTAAAGATAATTTAATTTATATCACTTCATGAGTATATTGGTATTTTAAACTGGGGCGAGGAGGTGGGGAATAGTACAATTGTAAGTAAATAATTGGCATATCAGCTCTTTGGTTGGGTGGTCTGAGAAGCAGAGCATCAGACATAACTCAGCACCTCACCAGGTTGAACAGTTTGCCTTAACCTTTGTTGTTGAGACCATTGTTTAGAGCTTCGAAAGCACAAAGGAAGCCTTTGCAGCTTGGTTTAATTCTGATTAATTTGGAACAGATTCTCATGCAACATAGTGGTATGTAATGTATCTTTGCTGTTCCTGTGTGTGATTCAGTAATGTTAGTATACTAATTTCCTTCTTTCTTTTACAGGAGAGGCCCTAAGAGGGAAGATAACAGTCCGCAAAAACAGAAAGGATCCACGGTCCCTCTTCATAACCCTGTCAGTGAAGGACACCCAGCAGACCTACAGCCTGCAGTGAAAATTCTGTGCATATAACTTGGGGAAACATCAAATTGGAATGTTAGATTGAACTGTGGGCAACTGTTTCTAAATATCAAAGAATGGTCAGCTCTTGTATTCGTGTATGCATACGCGCACACAAGAACATGAAAAGTTTCCCTAGAATTGAGAGAGTACTGTTTAGATGCTTTTGCACTGGGATATGGAGACTGACAAAAAAATCAGATTCTACTGTTTCACGTGATGTGGGGAAGGCAAGACAGATGGTTTTGGGTTACGTGAGACTGCCAGGTGAGAGAAATCAGATTGAAGTCTTGCTGTGAGCAGCAATAAATATGATCTCTCAATACTTTGTTTTTTATTCTCCAACTGGCAAAATCCTTGTGCAATTTTTTTTTTCAGGAAAGAAGCAGCTAAATCATGTGCCAGTGCACCTCAGCAGTAGCTGGAAAATCCCAGTGGGAATAAGTTTGGAATTCCAATTGCAGGATTGCAACAACAAACACTTTATTTTTATTACACTTCTATAATTAAAAAGTTGTATCACATTTCAGTTACATTTATCTAAATAAATGAACCAAGTATGCTATATAATGCAGTTGCCAGTTTCCTTGTTTTCGATGTAATTGGAAATTCTTCTACCTATCCAGTGATGACTCATTTATTTGTGGCTACAGTTTTTTCTATTCTAGCCTATTGGAGCGTGAGTGGATGGAAGTGTATATTTTAGGAGCTTTAGGAAAAATACCATGAACAAATAGCAGCAGTTGCTGCAACAGTGGATTTAGTTTGACTGCTTAAAGAAGCAGACTATGAACAATCAAGGGTTGACGTATGTCATGTTGTTTAAACATTTTAAACTGCAGTAGAGTTGGAATGGAGTGTGACAGCATGCAGTTTGTGTGCTTGTATTGTACATGGATATTTGTGTTGAAAGTGGTTTCAAAAATCATTTCAAGAAGCAAAGATGACAGTGTTTTGATGGTTGTCTCTGAACTGCTGTTAAAATAATGTTAGGACCTTTTTTAAAGGACTAAGACAAGAAGGAAGTTCTTTCCCTTGGCATCTGCTCCACAAAGTTTGGATAATTGTATATTAAATGGGGTAAAATACTTACTCTGTTGCCTCTAACTAAAGAGTGTTACCAGTGGTAATGCCAATTTGGCAGAGAAATGGAAACTTGTATTCCAAAATCTGAGTTTCTTCTGCAACGCAGCAGTTGATTTCATACAGTAAAGGGGGCATTGCACAGGAAGTGACAGTTCCTACAGTGCTACTGTATTTTCAACTGAAAAAAGATTTGTGGATTTTGTTTCGTCTCACCGCTTTTATCCTCTCTTGTGGAAACGTGTGGCTTACTAATTTGCATCCAAATAATTTCCTTGGCTTGGAGGGGGTGCGGATTCTTTCCTCTGCGAAAACTATTGAGTCACCATTGAACTCTTGTATGTCCCAATTAACATCTAGATGTTCAGGAGCTCAGCTCACATATGCAGCTTAATGGGAGTGTTCAGGTCCTGAGCACTTAGTCTGGTTAACTCATTTTAATGGTCTAAATAAGGGCTTGACCACCCATATTGACACCTTGGCTATTAATGTTCACCTAGTAATAAGTATGAATTCATCGCTCGCCCTGATTTTTAGAGACTTTGATTTTATGCAAGTGGGACTGCACACATTTTATAAATTCTACGTATTTTCAGAATTTTCAGTATAGGCTTTGCTATAAAAACTTAAATGAGACAATTGCACACACAAAAAAAAGGTGCAAAATTTATTTCTCAGGAGTATCTGACAAGTCTTAATGCTTGGCAGTGTTATAGTTGATGTGTAAGTCTCTGATCTGCTAACGTTTTTCTAACTTGGTGACGTAGATTTCTTTTGAAAGTACGTGGGTTATCTTTGTTCAAACACTTGAGCCTGGTTATCTGAAACTAAAGACTGTTCAACTCTACAAAAATTGGCCTTGTAGATGAGACGGCAGCAGTTGGCATTGGACTGATCAATGGAGTTTGTGATGGAGTTACCAGTGTTAGATAGTAAATAGGCAGGCAGGGGGGATGAACTGTGAACTTGGTCCTTTGCCAAGAGGTGCTGTAGAAATAGAGGATCTTGACAGACTGAACAAAATTCTCAGTACTATGGCAACTAGAAGTTGGAAGAATCCGTGTCTTTTTGATCATCTAATATGTAGTTGGCCGTGAGAGCTTCATGTCTTTTTAGTGTGACTAATACTTGGACGTATTGGTGTTGGACTAGATGATCTTGTTGAGGTCCCTTCCAACTGTAATTTTTCAATATTTCTATGGCTTCTGTAGAAATGCAGATTGTATGTTTGCATAAATGTTTGCATAGAAGGCAAGAAAGGAAGAAAAAGAATGCAACGGCCTAGATGGAGTTTGTGTAGCCTTCAGTAACAGGGGACTAGAAGTGAAAAAGTGGTTGAAAATGTGTAGAAGAAAAAAGGAAATGCTAGCTATTATTATTTTAAAAAAACAAACAAAAAACTGCATCAGGAAGAGCAGATTTAGTAGCATCTAACCAGGACAAAAATGCCCTGAAAAGACCTTAATTAATGAAAGGTCTGAGGAGGGTCATTTGATAAAGACACTGGAGTTTCAAAGAACTTCAAATACATGAGTGGGAGTTGATCTAATAGCCAGTGTTGCACGGCGTCCTGTGGAAATAGCCCATCAATTATAAGTGGCTTTTCTGAACCTAGCAGTTGAATAATGCGGGGTTCATCTGACGGCAGGATCAGTTATTTATGTTTCCTAATTGTAATTGTGTGAATTAAATATTATCGGAAACGTGATAAATAAATACTCTTTTAAAGGGACCCTAATGATTCAGTCAGAGGCAGAAAAGTGGAAAGTAACTGCTTTGAGTAGAGAGACCCCTGAATTTGCCCAGTGAGAGATAGTAATTCTAATGATACTGTTTGTAAGTGCATGTTATATTCACTGAATGTTTTGTAGTTAAACTACATTTTTTTCTATAAAAATACACTTGTAGATTTATTAGTATGATTGTGATCCTATTTAATTATATTTAATATCCCATAATTATTTCTGCACTTACTCTATTGAATGGGAAATAATTTAGAAAAAATGCTGGTTTGGCTATAAATAATTTTTTTTTGACTGGGAAAGTATGTTTTTGTTGCGCTTAATAATGAAGTCCAGGAGTTCTGAAGAACGTTGTACAGAAGGTTTTAATGTTTAATCTAAGAGTTAACCTTTTTCACAAGGAATATTCTCAATTATCAATCTTTATTCGTGCTTAAGTAGTTTACATTATACTTAGCCCAAGGTCAGAGATGTTAAGATTGAAAAGCGATTCATAAAAGTTGTTCTAATATTCAGATAAAACTGAAGGTTGGCCTGCCTTCAAATCCTTGCCCGAAGTCTATATACTTGAAGATGAATAACCTCACCTGAAAAGAGTGTGGATGCTCACAGCTCCACTTCTGATTTCAGTGCTAAACTACAGGGTTTTCCCCCTTTTGTGATCTGTTACTTATTTAATTTTCCTTGTCTTGTGCAGTATTTTTAAATGTTTTGCTTGCTAAGCTGTAAAACTCTCTTCCTGGCTTTTCCCATCAGAGGGCAGCTAAGCAAGAAAGACAAACTTGGAAGCTCCTGGTCCTTCCTTACTGAACGTCTCTTCAGTGAGCATCATGCTGGGGTCTCTAATAGGATTTTTCCATGTGCACCTTAGTTCGATCTACATTCTGTCCCATGGGGTGTGCTGTAATGAGAGAGACCCAGCTTCTGTGATCCGGATAAAAGCAAAGTCTCAACTTCAAATAGATAAAGCTCTACAGAGGATTCAGAAAGCTGGTTTGGGAAATAGAGCTGCTAACTAAAGCAGGTAGGCTGCTAGTAAGGTTTTAAGTTTAGGTTTTTTGTTTTGTTTTTTCAAGGATGTTTTTCTGCTATCTGTTTAATAGTGTCTGAAGTTCCCTGTAGTAATGACTCTTAACATTTTCTGTCTCTGGCTTAAATAATTTGAAGAAAAAATTGCAGAAGTGTGTATTTACCAAGATTAGTAGGATGCCACAGGCCAGCTGTGACTGAATTAGAAGTAGGAAAAGCATAAATCTTTTCCTGGAAGGGAAGTTGGAAGATCAAGAGTTGAAACTAAAGGCCTGTATGAAGACTAAAGTGACTATTTTATTTTTAGAAACCAGGTTTGGGGGTACAATTTGGCACTGCTGTTACAACATTGATTAACTGCATAATAGATGGAATCCAAGAGTTTTCAAAGGCAAGCAAAGATAAAGTCGTGGGCATATCTCTGAATATACAAACTTTGAGAGAGATGTCGAAGAGATTTTATGCTATTCTGTTTGTACAGATATTGTCAGATGTTAATGCTGGTGAAACAGTGACATCCAGTTAAAAGGCAAATATTGGATTACATGAGAAGGCAAGGAAAAACATAGAGGAAAGCTAGAATTTAATGTTACAACCGTTGCAGATAAATTTGCAGGAGGGCTTATGTGATTAAATAGGTTTAAAAAGCAGCCAGTTTGAGTTATATTTATCTAGTTGGACTGGAACCTGAAGGTGGTTCAGTTTTCCAGGTTTAGTAGAAGAGTTTAAACACATACTGTTTGATAAATTTTTTGACCTTGTATAAAGTTCATAGGTAATTAACTTCGCAGTTAAAAGCAGTATTTTTAATGGTATTGTTGAGTGGCAAAGACAAAAGAGACAAGGAAAAAGCTTACTGCTAGTAAGCTAATAGAAACTGCTAATAGAAATTGGTTTGTTACTCGAATAATTCAAAAGCTTGTACTTTCCCAGTACATTAATCTGTAAGTATCAGTCTATTCCCTGATGTCAATCAACTCATTCTGAATTTTTATCTACTTTTCTAATTTTCATATATTAAAATAGCAACAAACTTCATTTATGTCCCTTTCTTTGCCTTACTAGGCCCTCTCGGTTCCAGCACTCTCTGGACTCCATGGTGAAAGAAAGACTCCCCCCTTGCAAAAACTGTACCATGGAACAACTTACAAATTTATAGCATTTCTATTGCTGTTCCTGTAACAATTAGCCAAAGTAAAATAAAAGACTCTTAATGACACCAATAACAAATTAAAGAGGAATAAAGCTTACTCAACATGTTAATTCTATTTTCCACTTGGGTACTACTCAAAACATAGTGGAAACAGAGTGGGAGCAAATATGTTCCATGGAGAACAAAGTAACTGAATTTAGTCTTTCGCAAATGAGAGCTGTAACCCAAATAAAAGTATTCTCCTTAGATTCAATTGGCAGATGCTAAAATAATCCTGCTTTACATGGCAATTGAGATTCTTTTCAAATATTTTCTTCCAAAGAGAGCCAGGTGAAGCTGGGGATGCCCATTTTCTTGTAGTGGTTGTTGTTGGTTGGTTGGTTGTTTTTTCTTACCACTCCAGCATATTGAGGCATATTATGGTCTATACAAAATGAGGGATAGATTTTTCCAAAGTGACTTGGATTAACTGGGTGAGATCACATCTGTACACAATGGTAATGTGCAGTGAGTAACAGGGATGTGAGTGATTCAAGTACTTAGAAGATACTCACGTCTGGGAAATTTCCACTGGTGAAAACCCATCTCATGGACAAAATGCCATGTTACCAGAATCTAATCTGTGCTATGTATGCTCCTCTTATCATCACAGCTGGCTTTAATTTTTTCCACTTTAGCAGGTGATATTCACAGTGTATATTTAATGAGCTAGATTTTTAAAAAATTAAAATCTGTATAATCAACAGAACTATCCAAATTACTACACATTTACTTAGCTCTTCAGTACTATCACTCTCCACTACTGCTGTCTGCAATAATTTTCATTTTTAAAAAAATCAGTTTTGCTAAGAATTACCAACTCTCTCTGCTTTATATTTCCCTGAGCATTGCAGTCTGCCTGGATGAAAGAAGGGAGCTCTAGGGTGGCAGGAGAGAAGGGTGAGCTGATGGGAGACACACTGAAGAGCTACAGGTCCCGGGTGACATGTACCGCAAAGAGAGCTCCCTCGAAGGAGTGTTGATCCACTTTGGGTAATGATGGTTTAGATAATTAAGCCTGAAATACAAGTAGGATTCAGTAAGTAGAACTGAACTTTGGTTAAACCTTCTGATGGGTTATGCAAAGAGAAGAGCATTGAAGGGAGGGGAGTTTCATAATAATATTGACTTGTGTCACAACACTGGTCATTCTTGAAGCAAAGTCTACTCAAGTGGAAAATTGGATGTAGAGGAGGAGGACTTCTCTGCAACAAGGATGTTATAGCTGTTGTTTGTGAGTTAATACAAAGCCTTACACTGAGAAGATAGAGCAGTAGGGAACTCAGGTCTCTTGCCTCGTGTTAATATATGTGTTGATGTTAATTTTGGAAATGTTGTGTTCTTAGAGCATTCACAGCCCTTATATCTACATAGACCCCAAAACAGATTTAGCTTAGAGAATTACAGATATGATGTAGTGTCCCTAGAGGTAGAGATAATGCTCTTGAAATTGCAATGTTTGTAATTGTAATGTTTGCATGTAATTTTGACTACCTTTAGGGTACTAGATGATAATGACCCTGGACTGTGCAACCCAGCTGGAGATGGGTGGCCCCCATCTTTTTTACTTGTCACCTAGAACAGACCAACGTCTCTTGCGAACAACAGCAAAGAGCAGCAGGAAACGCACTGTGATTTGAGGAAAACTGAAGGAGAGTGCTTTTGTGGAAATACGCACATGCCGAGGAAGGCTAATGCTGTCAGAAACAGAGGGTGTTCAGGAAAAAATGGCAGGCTTCTTTAACTGTCAAACCATTCAGCTGTGATCAAAATTTTCTGAATTGACCAGTGATTTTAATTTCTTTATTCCTCTGCTGAAACTGAGATTTCTTGTCTTTAGAAGAGTTTTCCTTTCTAAAAAGCTCACGTGAAGGCCCCTTTGTAGTGTCTTAAGTGAAGGACAGCTTAAGGTTGTTTTCTCTGAAACAGACTTTCTGAATAGTATTTCTTCATAACAACTTGATCTATGTTTTAATATTTAAAGGGTGTCATGCTTTTTCTCATCTTCCTATGTTTAAAAAAAAAAAAACCACCACACAGGTAGGATGACAGGTGCTATAACGGTGGTAGTAAAGTTTCCATTTTTCATGGCTTTCAGATTGTCTTTTAATCCATGATTTTGGTCAGCTCTTAAGTTAAAACCTAGGTGCAACATCTGGCTAAGGAATATACTGTGTAGTTAGGGCTGTGGCTCAGCCCATTCCTTTAATGGAATTTTATGGTTTTCACACAAATATTTTTTTGAATCCGATATTTCATGCCTGACTTACTCCTCCATATGACAGTTAATTACTTTTGTGGTAATTGAGACATTATTGAAGGAAGGGGGTAAGACAGCTACCAACAGGAAAACCTTTGCAAAATCAGCGCTATAAGATGATCTTGTAGTCAGTTTTTGTAGCTGCCATCTGAAACCTCTGCTTCAGTCCCTGGAAAAAACAAGCAATGGCCAGGCTGTTACAACAGTCTCACCATTTCTCTGTGTGCCTTAATTTATTCCTAGCAAGAAATTGCCTTGAATAGTCCACAGAGTTGGGAAAAGGCATTAAATAAACTTACAGGGGAGTTTAATGGCCTTTTGATAAAATACTACTCTTTCATGTGCCTGCCAGAGTATGGTTGTTTTTCCTGAGTTGTGCCATTGCTCCTCTGGGTCCACTCTTTGCTTGAATGTTTTCAATAACTCCACTTTTTTGTACATCTTGTTACAGCACTGCAAGCAGCATGGAAGCCATTCCTTTCAGTCAATATGCCCAGTTAATTTATTACCAGTACCGCAAACCTTATTTTCAGTAGGTCGTTGCTAGTTGATCTGTTTTTCAGCAAGTTCTGTTATTGCCAGCCGTATTTTTAAAACTCTGGAGCGTACTGATCTTTTGGAAGAGGATAAATACATATTTTCAGGTCTCTTTCTCCATCTGCATTCACTCTGATAAGTGCGGCTTTCATTATTTTGGAGAGGAAGGGGAGTGGTCCAGAGTCAAACCGTTTGATTAGTTTGTTTGACATTGACTATACACTAAGTGAAACTTAGTCAGTCTGTTTGAAAAGGTGGTGGTGTGGAGAACCAGAGGAGGTGAGGGACTAGGTCAATCTGTCATGTGCTTTTTTTTTTTTTTGCATAAATATTTTAAATACAAAGTCTCTTTCCAGATCACCTTACCTCTACCTGTACTTCCCTGCCTTCCATAGAGTTAGCCAAGTGCAATTTACCTTTTTTCTACAAATTAAGCCGAATTAAGGCATGCATGAGCCTAGCTCATAACAAGAGTGTGGATGATAAAGTTAATAAAAGACAATAAAATACATACCGGGAACTTAGTATACTAATTATCTCAACTTAGTGCTCCGTGTGGTTTAAGAAAACATCATTATTATGTTTTCCTGTACTTCACAGAGCCTCTGCAAGTCTTCTTTCTTTTTCTTCTTCATTCCCTGCCAGCCTGTTGCAGCTTACACTGCAAAGCTATTTTTCATGCTCAGTAGCATGGAAACAGAAAGGAGAGTCTGAGCGATCACCTGGAGGGTTTTTACAGGAGGTTACACTGGATCTGATGAGAGGCCAGCTGTAAATTGTGCAGATGACAATCTTTTTGTAGCACATCCCCTGGACTGCAGTTTGCACCAGCTTGCATCCCTCTGATTGTGTGAGATTTGAAAGGGATATGAAGACTTGCCATAGGTGTTGATAATATTCTGGCTCCACATACAAACTTTTCATGCTTAGTATGTTTGGTGGTAATCACACTAAAAGTAAATATTGAGCATGCTTGTATCTCACTTGCCTGGGACTGTCCAAGGGAAAGCCATATTTCAGGTCCGCTTCCCTGTTATAAATAAATCTGAGGTTTGAAGCAGTTTTTTATGATCTTGTTAGGCTAAAAAAAAAAAAAATCAAATAAAGAGATCCTGCGTCAGCCCGGTTTGAACATTGCTGACTCTGTTAGCTGATAGCATGAGCTGGTAGTTTAAACAGTTCTGACTTGCAGACATTTTTGCTGCTCCTCCCTGGACTATACATTCATTTCCAGTCTGCTTTTGGTTTGGGTTTTTCTTTCCTATATCTGACACATGCTCCCAAATTGTATTTGTCTCAATGAAAATTGCATTGAAGTGCGTGTTTGCATGTTCCTTCACTTTCTTTGGGGATTTTTTTACTTTTCCTCAGGATCAGGGCTGCGGGATACCTGGAATTTGCCCCTCTGTCTGCTGTAGACCAAGCAAACTGGGTTTCTTTATGTCTGAAGTGAAACCACTAATAATTGTCAGTCCCAGCAGGAAAGTGGAGAAGGGAACGTCTGGCCAAGTTCTGTGAAATTCTCCAGGTTAAAGTCTCCAGACATCAAAATCAATTTAATTTATCTGTCTAAATGTTATTGCTCCAAGTTGAGTAATGATGTGTTGCTCAAAGACGAGCAAATTGGGTAGAAAGAGGCAGGAGCCACCCTCTGCATCAAAGATGTCTTGGTGTTGATTTTGTAAAATTCCTGTGAAGTAACAACTACGGCTCTGAAAAATTTCCTCTGACATAGGAGAGATGAGAATACTGACACTGAAGTAATTGGTTTGTCCAGGTGGATATATTGCAGACATCTCTGCAGGCATAAACTGTCCGCGGTGTTTGACCATATAGCTCACCATACCATGCAGGACCCTATAGTTTGAATGGCCCTGTGGCCTTTTTCTCTTCAGGGCTGGGGATGGTGACAGCAGGAGTGAGCCAGCCCCCTCCTCACATGGCCAAGTCCCACACTGAGGTGCCAGAACAGAAAAGCAAATATCTCCACTGTCAAAAAGTCCCTTCCAAACATATTATCTTACTAAATATGTGTTTCATATCGATTTGCCCAGTTACAGTTAAAGGGAGATGTGTTTATGATTGTGAAAGAAATCATTGTCGCAATGCAGGAGATGTAGATATATGAATTTTAGGTTTCCCTCTGATTTTTTTGATCAACTTGAACTGAGGGATTAGTTTCAAAGCAGCAGAGCAAAACACTTTAAAAAAGAGAAGGGAAAAAAAATTCTTCATCCTGTCACTCAATGAACCACTATACTTGAAGCCTGTAATCCAAAAATGTACAATTCTGCAGTACAGATATCTGGAGATGCTTAGATGCTAAGTTGGAGCAAAGCCCTTTAATATGCAGTCTAACAAACCAGAATTTGATGTGATGTCTTGTTTCCCTAGAAACTGAGTCCTTTCTGTCTGGGACTGAACTTTAAGTTTCAGATAGGTGAAGATCTGAGACTCCAGCATATTGGAGGTACTGGCTGCTCTGGTGTTAAATCTTACTCTTTTGAACCCGTTCCTCTTGCTCTAGTGTCACTTGCCTAACTTGACATTTAAAGACCAGGAGCAGATGGCAAACTTTACTTTTTGACTGCTGACACCTCATTTCCACATCACGAATTCTCCATTAATTTCTAATCCCTTGTGCCTGTCCACCAAGCATGATTTTGAAACTACTTTTGAATTGCTTCAGATCCAGGATGGATTCTTTCAGCTGGAGAATGTTGTTGTTTTCTTTGTGATTATAAGTGCAGATCAAGTGGGGTAGCTGTTACCTTGGACAAAGATGAGGCTCTTTTTTTGTCTTGTGCTTGGCACTCAAGATGCCTCATTTACCTGATCTTGGGATCCATATAGAATTGGCTGCTGAAGTACTAGATTTTTTTTCTACAACTCTGAGCAATCTGGTTTTGCTGATTCAGATTGCTTCCTAATACCATCCAGCTATTTTTGAACATAGGGTCAATCTCTGGTGTCATTAGGGGATGCTAAATTGAAGGGACAATGCAAATAAAGCCAAGTCAATTGATGTTCTGTGGAAAGGACAAGAAATAAATTAATTGCTGGATTGGAAAGGAGGTATTTCATGCCAAGATGCTAGAAATGCTAAAGATTTGAGGAAGGTTTTCTAGCAGTATGGTGCAATTTGGAAAGCATAGTATGTGTTAACCATTGCACCATGGCCTTGAGATGTAATTGTATTGCAGGGCTATAGAGACTATGAAAATACGTAATAAAGACTGATTCATAGGCAGGTTTTTGTGTGAATTTTCAGTTAAGGCTTGACAGAAAGAGTTTTTTGGAGGAGTGAGGAGGGTTGAACTTAATTTCTTAAACCTGTGAAACCTCATCCTGGCTGCCAGCATAACAAAACTATAGTCATGCATTTGCCTAAACTTACGGTGACTAATACTTTTTCAGTTACTCATGTAAATGCTTTTATCCCAGACTTTTGGCCTCTCTACTGAGAGGTCACACAGGGGGATAAGAAACTGGCTTGTTAAGTCCTTGGAGTCAGACTTGATCTCAGAAGAATCATGGCTGAACAGGAGGAGAGAGAGCAGAGGTTCCTGCCCATGTTCATTCAAACTCTCTGTTGAAGTGATGTCCCTGAGGTCACCTGGGAGGCCTGTGGCAGAGCTAAGCTCCAGTCTTGCATCATGGAATGGTTTGGGTTGGAAGAGACCTTAAAGATCATGGTGTTCCAACCCCCCTGCCATGGGCAGGGACACCTTCCACTAGACCAGGCTGCTCAAAGCCCCATCCAACCTGGCCTTGAAACACTTCCAGGGCTGGGACATCCACAGCTTCTCTGGGCAGCCTGTTGCAGGGCCTCACCACCCCCGTATTGAACAGTTTCTTATATCTGATCTAAATCTACCCTCTTTCAGTTACAAGCCATCACCCCTTGTCCTATCACTACATACCCTTGTGAAAAGTCCCTCTCCAGTTTTCCTGTAGGTAATCTTTAGGTACTAGAACCTTAGTAGGTTCCTTCTTTCTGCATTTTAATTCACTGCCTGTCTGTGATGGACCTGTTTGTCTGCTTCTTTAGCTGCAGAAGAGAAATGGTGGTATTTAGCTATATTTTGTTAAGTTCTCTGCAGTGTGATAAGAAAACATCTTCTGAGTGTCCTAGATAAATGTGGCTTTAATAGGCAGGTGTAAAGAAAGATTAAATGAAAAAGGTACTCAGGAGAAACTGGCTATTGAAATACCTCTGGTGATCTTTTTTCTCATCTCTTACTATCTCGCTGACAAGTGTAGGAGTGAGCTGGGAAGCTTAATAAGAAAATGGTCTTGGCACCCAAGTCCAGCTTCAGTTTTCCATCACGTTAGATAGTGGATCGCCTTGAATTTTTCATATGACGAAGACATTAAGTATATTTGGAGCTCAGCCTTGAAGCTGCCCAGAATTTCAGAAGATGAACCATAGAAAACAGCAGAGTGGTCTTTTAAACAATGCGCCTCTTACCTTAGAATAACAATGTTGTCCTAATTATTCGGAGATTTATGCTCAAGGGAATGCTTAAACCTGATTTCAATATGTAAACTGGTGGAAGCTTACTTGCTTTTTCTAACTTTTTGTTTTAAATCCAATACCTTAAATGGAATGCACAGATTGTCTTGGGGAGCAAGTAATACTTGTAATGGGTTTTTTTTATTGCAAATATTGCTGGAGTTGTCTCTTCAGAATTAAAGTTGGAGGTATGCTACAATTCAAGTCTAGTTCAGCACTGTGGGATGATAGAACGTAGGTCTGCGCTCAGTGAAGCGCAGACTTTGCGGGATTATGTAGCTTTGACTAACAGCTGACAAGGCTTTGAGTAACAGCCACATGTGTACAAGCTGTAAGCCAGATTCTCTGCTGTGATGCCAGCTCCTTTGAGCCATCTGACGGTGTAATGGAGCTGAAAAGTGGCTGTGTAATATATCCCCATCTTCTGTTCCTCAACCACGGGGTAGTTCCCATCTGCCACAGTGTTGGCAAACCCGGCTTTCTTATACCCGAGCCTTAGGCCCCAGAATAGGGACTCTGTCTGGACTTGCACTAGGTGTCTGCTAAGGAGGATGTGATTAGGTGAAGCTTTTCTATCAGTATATTCCCTCAGAGCTTTTCAAAGTACAGTGGGTCCAGCTCAGTTCATTACTAATGTCTTCCAAATGGGTGTCCCAGTGAGAGAAGCTGTAGCTGAAAATTTGTGCTTAGCATTTATTCTTTAGCCAAAATCAACTTACATTTAACCTATGACCTTCAAAGTTCACTGCTTCTATGAACGTCCTACAAGCCACTCACTGATTCAGACTCGCATCCCAACACCAGGTTGACTTATCAACCTTGAAGAGGTGGGTTTCTTCATCTGGCGCTCTGCAAGAATAAGTATGGGATTTTTCATGCTGCAGATTGTTATCTCTGTATGACAATGGCCATAACCATTTCACTGTGTGTTGGGGGATTTCCCCTTTCACAGTAACAGAGGAATAAAATGAATGGGGAGATCTCTGGTTTAATCAAACCAAGAACTTCCTATGGGAGACCACAGAAAGGTTTAAGGCTTTTTTTTGTTTTTCTGGTCAGAAATTGGAAGAATCCAAATGACTATCATGACTTGCCTTATGAAATACTGAAGTAGTTACATTGCTATGTTTATCAAGTTTTTGCTTAAAATGGGACTACGTAGTCAGTGTTGTTGCTGACTCCTGGGAAAGCTCCCATAGCCTCGCAGAAGTGCGTGCCACGGTTTTTCATTCTTACTGGTTTTGACTCGACAGTCAAAAGTGAATTAAGGCAGTGAATGAAAGGTGTTAAAATGGGCTGGTTTTCTGCAAGAATCTGGTGTATTTTCTGTGTGATGCTCATGGTGTTTCCCTGGAGTATCTGCCTAGAAAATTAACTTTCATTTTGTGATACTTGTGATATTTTTCTTTCGAAGTTCCTAATCAGGAAAATCTAAGTGTGGTGTGTTCACATGGTAACAAGTGACCAAGATACCCCAGTTTGGAGAGTTATTCTTTTCAGATAATATTATTTATAGTGTTAATCTTTATTAATATTGAAATTGAGCTGAGCTGATGCTTCACAGTTGAACAATGAGTCTGCGTGCCTCAAAACTTCCCCGATTGCACAACAAAACGACCTTGCAGGTGGTTTAGGCACCTTTCTGCAGGCGAATCTCCCCAGTGAATGTGCTGGGGTTCAGTGTCCATGTGCAGTTCCTTGGCCCTGTGTCCCCAACCTGCTGAATCGGGTATCAGGGCTGCTGCCAGGCTCTTCTCAGCCAGAGTCTGCCTCTGTCCATCACCTCTCAGATTTGTGCCAAGACTGAGATAAAAACACCTGGTTGTTGACATCCAGAACCCCTTGGATTGCTCTACAGAACACTCTTCTATGTGTTGGTTCTGCAGGGCTCCCTGCACAGAGCCAGCATATATTGAAGGAGAGTTATTTGTCTGTTCTCTGTGCTAAACTGACTTATTGTGTATTTGTACAGTTAGAAGAAACTACTGCTCTTAATCATGGTTTTGAGCACCACTAGTTCAAAAGTACCTATTCTTATCTTTTTTTGCAGTGTAAGGACCAGGTACATTCTTACCTGAATAGTAAGAAGTGTTGAGTTCAATGACTGGACTAGCCTCAATCTGGAGTTTACTGTGGCACTGGGGAAAGAAAAAAAAATAATAATAAAAAATCCTTGATTTGATTGCACACAGGTAAATAATGGAAATATATTTAGTGCTCTAAATAGCACCTACTTATCATTTTTCATGAAATATGTGGGTTTGGATGTTTTTTAAGCTGTGTCCTATTGCAAAGTGGGGGTTAAAACCTGTGTTCATTACACCTTGTATTGAGATTATACCCTGTGGTTAAGGAAAATGTCTGGACAAATGAAGAGACATGTAGGTATGGATTAAATAGCTGTTAGGAGCATAAATGCCTGGCCAGTGGTGCAGAAATGTCCTCCAGATGCTTCTGTTTTCTCCCCACCTGATCCCCCTTTCTTTTAATTTTCTCTTATTTACAGTGATCTCCATTGAAAGAGTTAAATTTCTCGCGGAACTGACTCATTTTTTTCTCAGTGAGGCTGCTGGACTTTGACAATTACCTGAAAATCCAAGGGCCATCCAGCGAGTTACATGGGTTAAGACAATTGGAAGCAAGCTCATCAGAAAGTGTACAGTAGAGCTAATAAATAGCAGGATGAGCCTCAGGCATTTCACGGCAGAAAAATAACAGGTAATTACCACTTGAAAGATTTTACAGTCTCTTCATTATTTGAACATAATTAACTGAGAGAGGCAGAATATTGCAGCCTGATAAGGTGAATCTTTGTCTTAGGAAAGGGTCCATGCTCTCTGCATGAGAAAACTGTTCAGATTAATTAGGGCTATAAAACCCACGTATATAGTTAAAATGAAAAGGGAAATGGAATAAATTGGAGGTGAAATATCACTTTGCAAGGTCTGTCTTATTTGATACCTGCTTTTGCTGGGTTTGACTTCTAACTCAGCTGAGTGAATACACTGTTGTGCTTGGCTTTGCATTATGTATCGCTGTAGTTAAATCTTTATAATGGTTTAAAACCGTTGCTGGTTATAAGAAAAGCCTTAAACTTTTTTTACACGTTTTAACATTTCTGCGTTGCCCAAACCCGGACTTTCTCTGCAAGATGACAGAGCCCCGGGTGAGGGCGGGTTTATTCACCAGGGAGCAGCTGGATGTTCTCTCTGCATCCTCAGAGACCCCATGGGATCCTGCCCATCTCTCGGGCTGCAGACGCCACTGTCCTGGGCTGCAGAAATTGCTTTTCGCACTTGCCGGGGAGTTGCGTGAATTCAGTGTCACCTGCCCCAAAGGGAAATGATCAGAGGAAAACCACATTTGACTGCGAGTCAAATCTACAACGTGCCCGGTACAGCTTGAATCAGCGCGTTTCACAGCTCGCTTTTAACACCTCTCTAATCTAATTACCTTGAACAAAAGGCCATTCACTCGCATTCCTAACTGGGCATTTAAAGGCATTTCCCGAGGTCTTCACACCCTCCTTCATCCTTACCATTGTGTTTGCCTTTTAGCTTTAAGGGAGAAGAGAGTTTAAATGGCCGTCTGCTGTGGAGAACTCCCCCCAAAGCGGCTTTCTCGGGATTTGCCGGAAAGCTCCGTGAAAAAAAAAAAAAAAATTAAGGTGAGACCAAGGAGAGGAGGGAAGAAGGAAACCTCCCGCTAGTTGCATGGATTGATGTGCTGTGTGAAAGGGTTGACACAAGCTGATTTCCTCTTCTAAGTGAGGACTCCGGGACAAGCTGTGACTCCAGAGTGTGGCACTTGCAGATGTTGCAAAGGCGGCAAGTCCCGGGAGAACACGGGGGGAGCAAAGAGGATGCAGCTTCTTGCTGCGACTATCTCCATCAATTTTAGGCAAACTTTCCAGTGGGAAGGAAGGAGAAGGAGACACGTTTAAGATCAATAGCTGCGATGCTTAACCCGGTGGCCAAGACGCGGGATTTTAGCGCAGGGATGGGAACTGCGCGGGTGTCCGTCGGGGTGTTTGTGGGGAGGTGTCGTCTCTCGCTTTTGTCGTGGCTTGCTTTTTCCGCTGAGGCACGACACGAACGCGGCGTAAAGGCAGAAAAGTGCCTGTTATGAGGGCGGGGAGGACAAGGGGACATGCTCCGGGAGTCCCGACACAGCCCGACTCCCTCTCCCAGTGCCAGCTCCCCTCACAGCTTGCGCATTTGCTTATCTGCAAAGAGGAGGCAGGGGAAAAGCAAAGCAGGGGCGGGGGGGGCGGCGCGGAGAGTGGGAATCGATTGCTATTTTTCATCTTTGACAAAGTAATTAAGATGGAGGCACCACTTGCTCGGCCGCTCCGCGGACTGCGGAGGGAGCCGGGTTGCGCGGGGATCACCGCAGGGGGCCGTTTCGGAGAAGGGGGGGGTCTTCCTTTTTTTTTTTTTTTTTTTTTTGGAAAGACCATGAGCCCCTCCAACCCGGAGCAGCCGCCCTCCCTCCCAGCGGCGGTGTGGCCGGCCCGGGGGGGCTGTGCCGGTGGTCAATGGCGTTGGGGAGTGGGCAGGGACCCCTACAGATAGAGCAGGCTTGGGGGAGATGACCCCCTCCGAGGGAGGGAGAGGTTGGTGTGTGGTTGGTGTGAGCTGCAGCCAGGTCCTTTATCCCTTCGGTATTTGCTCGGGGCTGTGGAGGGCGGTTCCCGTTGGGAAGGGACCATGAGAGAGTTCAGAAAAGTCATTCTAATGACTTTACTGGTAGTTTATTGGGGCGTTAAAACCCCACGTTGGAAGGATTTGGGTTGTTTTTGAAAGGAACCGTAACTCCAGACCAGGAGTTTCGACCAAGAGCAGGTGTCTCCATCTGAAACCATGGTTGAGAAGCGAAGGGCAGGACCCGCACGGCTCTGGGAAATCTCGGCTTTGCAGGCTCGATTGCCGACGTCGGGGCTGTTAAGATAAGAGAAAATATTTGAATTCGAGCCGCGTTTCTCTGTGGATTTCCCTCTTGACCAAGCACGGGTCCTTGGCTCTGGTCCTCACCCCACCGAGAGCCCCCTTCCCGGGGGTGTAGGGGAAAAAGGGGTGCCCTTGTCTTTTCTCAAAGTACGGGAGGTCGATTCCTCTTTTTCAGGGTTGAAACTTAATTTTCACGTTGCAGTGAAGCAAAAATATCGCTTAGAAAAGAAGGTGAAGAATTAAAACTGTCAATTTTCTGAGGAGAGGGGAAAAAAAAAGTCAGCTCAGTGAATCTAGAAGAGGTTTGGGGGGGTCTTCGCGACCACAATACTTCTTGGACCGCTGCCTTGTCTCTTTCAATTTGGTTCGTGCCTTTAGAGGCATTAATGTAATCTGAAGGGCAGCATAACTGAGATAACGACCCCTCTCTCTTCCCGGGCTCCGAACAGATTGTTCTGCGGCCGGAGGAGGCACTGGGAAGGGAACACTGCAAAATACCGCTGATTTCTCCCCCTCCCCAATAAAATTACTTTCTGTGTGTGCCCTTCGATTTCTGAACAGCCCGGGAGAGAGTATATTGCAGAATAGAGGCAGAGGAGTGTGTTTGAAGAGAGAAACGTACCACAATCTACACACACAGTGTGTATGTGTAAAAATACATGTATGTGCGCATTATAATTATATACCTATAGTATAGGTAGGCCGTCGTGATTGAATATGTTCGAAGCAGCAGCATAATAAGTAGTTGTGGTAAAAAGCTGGTCTGAAGCTTTGCTGTAAGGCGAAAGCATTTTTCATTGGGGAGAAGGGATGACTTTTTTTTTTTTCCTGTGAAAAATGATTTTTCCATGTCCTGCTTTGCTAGCCCAAATCTCCTCGGCTGTCGCGATACTTTTAATAATTCTCGCAGGTGAATTTCTCCTGCCGTCCAATGACCAGGTGTGATGTGAAGGATTTGGGGGTGAATTACAGGGGACCCGCAGCCGCGCTGCCTGCAGTGGCACAAAAAGCTTTTTCAGTCCCCTGGTTGGGGCTGGTAGCTCCTGACGGCACCGGGCAGCCAGAGGCTTTGCAGAATTGTCTGAGCTACTGCGATTTTTTTTTTTAATTTTTATTTTTATTTTTTGTATTATTTATCCGCTGAAACGAACACTAGTAACCCGTAAAATCAAGGACGTACAAGAAATACATGTGGTGCTGGTGAGTTTAGCCCTCTCCTCTCGTCCCCTCCCCCGAATAGGTGCACACTTCACGTTGCTTACGCTAAAAGATAAAATAATCCCCGGAGAAGCTGACGCCAGCAGAGTGTATGCGGAGGAACAGCCTCTCTGACGCCGCACAGCAGGGAAGGTTGCTTAGGGAGCATCCCGGTTTGCCAATGCGCTTTTTCAAAATTTTTGTCAGTGTGAACGAGGTTACCTTGTGCGCAACAAATCTTTGAGAAAGCCCCTCAGATAGCAAATAACACTTACGAGAGGTAATTATGGGTGAATGAGTGTGTTGCAAAAACGATTGTGGGTTAACATCTGACTTTTAGTTTTGAGTAATTCCGCCCCCTCCCTCGCCCCCAGTTCTCAAACAGAAATGCTTTGATAGGTGGGGGAAAAAACACCAACAACTTGACTGCAGTTGCCGTCATATTTGCTCCTACTTAACTGTTTTAAAGATAATTTTGATGAAAGATAAGATTACTTTATTGTGTGTATCGTTTTAATTTCAATAGGTCTGAGGGTTTCCCCCCACGAGGCACAGTAAAAATAGACGACATAGTGTTGTCTGGTGCAACGAGAACAAGGAAGACACAATTAAAATGTGTTTGTACTTCAAACGCAGTGAACCTCTCTCTCTGTGGAGGTATGTGGAGATATACATATAAAAATATAATGTGTATATATACAAAAGCTATCATAACGTCTGATCCAACTGTGAACTGCAGGAATGCAGAAAAAAGTGAGATGAATCACACACTACAGTAACCGGGAGGGAGGAGGGGGTTAGAAATGGAAGGTTTCTCCCCACTTCTCTCTTGCTTTGGGTGCAGTAGGACGTGTTTCTCACATGTTCCCTCTAATTACCAGCAAGAAAGTTCTTCCGTGCTCTTGCTGGATTTGGTTTAGTAATCAGCCCCCATATGAGTCACACAGAACACGCAATCCCACCACCGCGTGAGTGACAGCTAGCCGGCGCTCTGGCTGCTTCTTGTCCCTTTAAAATCTGAAACCAAGGGTAATGATTTATCAAACTCTTATTATCAAGAAAATGTCAAACGAAGGGCACCTTCCTATGCACTGACGCAAACCCAGTCTTTCCCAAGGAAGTATAGAAAGCTTTGCTCCGGACTGAGCAAAATCCAGTCTGTCAATTGTCTGTACTGCTGGTTTTACCTCTACCGAGTCAATCTGTGGCTATTTAAGACATGGTAAGTGCTTGATTTCTTTTATTTTTGATATTGAAAAGGAGTGGCGGAGGGGGAGCTGTCCGCGGTGCTGGCGGAGCTGTCCGCGGTGCTGCCCGCGCAACCAGCGTGGGAAAGGGGCGCAGAGGAAACGGTGGCACCCCGATATTTCACTCACCTTGAGACCGAGTCCTAGCAAATCCTACTCCTGAAGCTGGGAGATGGGATTATGAGGAGGAGAAAACTTGCAAAGGAAGCATTGACGGGTGGTTTTGTGAAACCTTCCTCTAAAAAGAGGAGGTGTTTTTGAAGCTAATATTAAACTGATGGAAAAGGTAGGGTTCGTCTGCGAGTTGTTTAAGGTATAAAAAGAAGATGCATTTGAAATTATAATTTTGAACTCGAGAGAAAGGCAGGGCTGTGGTGTGGGAATGTTGTCAGTAATCTATTTAATGCACATGGGAATGCTTAAAAAAATCTCTGGGGGTGTGTGAGTCGAAAAAAATAACAAAAAATAATAGAGAAAGCTAGCTGTTATTGACATTAATTCCACCGTGGTGGTGTGGTTATTTTTTGTGTTTCGCTGTCGTCCTGACGGGTTTTGAAGAGTGTCAGCCAGCTCAGAAATGCTCACCAGCACTATTTTGCTTGTTTTTTAATATCGCCAGCTGCCTACGGGGCAGCTTGTCTATTGCCTATATATATTTAAAAAAAGAAAAAAAAAGCCGATGTGCATTGTTGAATGACAGAAAGGAAATGGGGCGTAAAATTAAAGAATCTTTCTACACTGGTGATAGGGAAGGGAGCATCCTACAGTCGTGATGTGAAATCTAACGAGGTCTGGTGGCGCAGTGCTGTAAAAACACTTATTTAAACTCGAATTAGGGGTTGTAATCATATTTTCTCGCACATGCATTTTGTGCACAAGGAAAGAAAAACGTAGAATCTCTGCAGTCCCAACATTTTTTTTCTTTTGGTAAAGTATGTGATGTTGTCATTTTAGGATTACGCCAGTCAAAGGGATATGAGCAGGCAGGTTGTGAACAGTCCTGAAACCGTTGCTCCTGGACCCAGTGAAGGTGCGGGAGTTGTAAGAATCAGCCCCGAAAATGAGCCGCAGAATGCCCCATCGCAAGCCCCTGCCACGATGGTGAAGCTTCCCCGATCGCTCTCTAACGACAACAAAACACTTCCCTCCGAAGAACCTAAACCAAATGGTTTTGAGAGGACCAAAGTCGGGATCTGCAAGCTCAGCAGCACCCCAGTGCAAGCCAACTCCACTCTCCGGAGGGAATCTCTGGAAACCTTTCCGTGCAAACACACCCCTGGGGCAGGGGCCGCCGGGCAAGCTGCCATCCCTCACTGCAAAATTCCCGCTTTGCAAAGCACAGACGGGGACGCTAACCTAACCCTTGGTAAGAGCACATTGGAACAAAACAACGCCAAAGGCGCCTGGGTGACCTTGAGCCAGAGCACCGTGGTACTGGGCACAGATGGCAACACTTCTGTTCTTCCTGGCAGAGTGGAGGGGGTAAGTTGGTTCCTTATAGGGTTTCTTTCCCCCACTTCAGCTCGTGGGAGTGGGAGGCTTTTGCCACTCAGCACCCATTTAGGGCTGAAGCTCTAAAATCAGGACCAAATCAGTCAGGGATAGGGCTGTGCCACGGGGAGGCGGGGGAGAGGAGAGGGAGAGAGGGTCTCAGATAAAGTGCTGTACTGCTGGCGATCGCTAGTCATGTAATATCGGTATAAACGACAATCAATAGTTCCCGGCTGACTCCCATGTGTTCACTGAGCCGTGCCCGTCAGTGTCACCCAGCTCCGGGTACGTGTGTGCGCAAACCCGCTGCGCCTCCCCGCAAGGGGCCGCGTCCTGTCCCCAGCATCAGAGGCGAACGGCTGCCCCGCTTTTCCCCTCCGCAGCCTCGGCTCCAGCCCCTGAGGGCTGAATTCCTTGGAGCCTGTAACCAAAAATAAGGCCAAATCAATCAAACCAGTCCCCCCTCCCAGACCCTGGCCCTGCGCCCCGGGAAGGGTTCTCTCTCCCTGCCCTCCTGCCTTTCCGGGTTTGCGCTGGAAGGAGGGTAGGGGGGCGGGTTTATCCTGTAAAAGCGGGTTTTACTTCGTTTGCGTGTGCCGGGGGAAAGGGCTGGGCCCCCGCGGGCTTTGCTGGGGACCGTACCCGTCCAAGGGCACCAAGAGCTCCTCTCCCCAGAGAAAGCGGTGGGACCTCCCGTGCACCGGGAATGAGGAACCAGGCGAACCCCTCGAGGCCTTGTGTAGATGCCGGCACCGCCGGGAGATGCGCATTGCAGTGGCCGGAGTCTCCGGGAAGTGAACCGGCCAGCCGAGCCCTGCGCGTTTCGCCCCGGGGGGGTCTGGGCGGGCGGGGATTGACACCCCCCCACAGCCCCCCCGGGCTGCAATCGCCCCCTCCCCTCCCTCGGGAGCAGCCTGAGAGAGGGCCAGGGTTTAAAAGCCCCTCTCTGTTTTCTCTGGCAGAAGAAAGCCCGGGCGGGGGCTGCAGGGGAGAGGTTCCCCCTCCCGTATTCCCCCGGTCTCCCTCCGGTGAACCCGGCAGCCACAGCACCGCGATGCTTGTTTGCAAAAGTGGCTGTTTTCCGATCTCTCTTCTTTTTTTTTTTTTTTTTCCCCTCCCTCCTCTCCCCCCTTATAGGAAGACGATGTAGGGGATGAAAATAAAGCCCGAGGGAACTGGTCTAGCAAGCTGGATTTCATCCTCTCCATGGTGGGTTATGCAGTGGGGCTGGGCAATGTCTGGAGGTTCCCGTACCTGGCCTTTAAGAATGGGGGAGGTATGATGGCTTTTTCCTGTCTCTCTACCTGCAGAACCGTGCGTGGCTGGGCCGGTCCCCGCCTTTTTGGCAGGGAGAAACACCAGGGAAACGGGAGCTGGCAACTCCCTCTTGCCTGGCAAAGCCGGGCAGCAAGTCTTAGGCTGAGCTGAGGTCTGGGGGCTCATCCAGACCCTCAGCGATTTAGTGAAGACCCTGGCTGGGTTTTTCTGATGTTCAGCTCTGAAAGTAGGCAAGCTCCGGCAAGATTTCGTTAAAATATAGCGCTTTCTCTAAAAACACCCGCAATTAATTGGTGCTGGTCGGAGAGGGAGGAAAATGAAGAGCCGGGCTGATCCCGGCTGGCGCAGAGTGAGGGCTCCCCCTTCCCCCAGTTTAAACGCAATCAGGTTTGAATCCGCAACCGGTTCGGCATGGGGGAAGTGGAGGGAGGAGGAGACGATACAAAGGAATTTCGATTCGGGAAAGTCACATGAGGACTTTTGAACCCGAGTCGAGCCCTTGTGTTATTTGTTGAAGTTTGGGGAATTTCTTCTAAATCCCCCAATGAGCTGATTGAAAAGTAATCGTTTGAAATAGAGCGAATGCTGCTCAGCAGAACAGAGGAGAAGAAAACTTGGAAGAGGGGTTGTGCCGTTAATAGTTTCTAAGTTGATTTGCGGAGGTTCTCCTAACAGAGGCTCTTGTCTAAACTGACAACCGGTGGGTGTTACTGCTAAAGCCTACTGCAGCTGTAAACCTCTTTCCCCTGCGCAGGGCTATCAGCAGGGAATGTTGGTGCTGTGGACATTGAAAACAGTTCTGTGGAGGCTCTAAGAGCTATTTTATGTGCGAGAACTAGCGATTTAAAACGAAAATCAATCTTTAAAAAAAATGGAGAGGTGTGGGGTTTTTTTTCCTTTTTACGCTTGAGACCTTTTAAGTGCGAGGTGTTAAAATACTAATTTAATAATAATAGTCTCGAGCAAATGCTGGAAATGCAGAAAGCTTCTCCTCCCTGTCGGGGCTGGGGGCACCGGAGATCGATAACAAAGAGAAAAATTTAATAATCGTAGGTCTTGGCTACGTTGTGCCCGGTGTCACGGGCAGAAACGGACCCGTTTCGGCCCGGGGAGAGCCCATTCCCAGCCTACCGCTGCCCCGCGGAGGCTACGCGGGCCTCTCCGCGTTCACCCCGATGCGGTGAAGGGGGAGGTGCGGCCCCTCCGCGGGCGGCCCGCCTGTGCGCCATGATTCAGGTTGTTCTTTTCTCCCCCTCTTCCCCCACAAGGTGCGTTTCTCATCCCCTATTTGATGATGTTGGCTCTAGCTGGGATCCCCATTTTCTTCCTGGAAGTCTCCCTGGGGCAGTTTGCTAGTCAGGGGCCCGTGTCGGTCTGGAAAGCCATCCCCGCCCTGCAAGGTGAGCGGAGCAGGAGCCGGCCCGGTTTTTGGGGAGCATGACCTGCACCCCCCTTCTTGCATGGCTTAAGCACCGCCGCCTCCCTCCGCCCCAGCTCCGCAGCGCGTCCGCAGGCGCGCAGCCGCATGCTACGGGCTCTCCCGCTGGTGTTTCGGCAGCGCCAAGCGCGCAACTTGCGCGGGTGGATGCGCTCAGTGCCTGCGCCACACGAAGCCGTTGCTTTGCTCCCCGCCTCCCCCCCCCGCATTAACCGCTTTATTCTCCTCTCTCCTTCTCTCTTCTCGCAGGCTGCGGCATTGCCATGCTGATCATCTCGGTTCTAATAGCCATATATTACAATATTATTCTGTGCTACACACTTTTCTACCTTTTTGCGTCCTTTGTACCTGTGCTACCTTGGGCGTCCTGTAGCAACCCGTGGAATACGCCGGACTGTAAAGATAAAAACAAACTTTTGTTAGGTAAGTTGGGACAGGCGCTTTTTAATTTTTTTTTTTTTTTTAATTTCCCTCCCTCTTTGTGGCCGTGGTGGGTTCCAGAGCTTTCTCTGGTTCAGCTGCGCCCCTGGGAGATGCCAGCGGAAAATGCGGGTGCCCGTCCCAGCACGGAGGAACCGCCGCTTCCCAAAGCTCTTTGAAGCGATCTGCATCATATGGGCGCTTCCCCTCCTTTTATTTAAATTTTTCCTCCTAGAGGATAAATGGGATATTTCCACTATAATGCTTAAAAAAAGCCCAACTTTTTTTTTTTTTTTTTTTTTTTTTTTTTTTTTTTTTCCCCTCGGTAAAAACTGTGCAGGGGAGAAAGCACAGAACATAATGCTATAGTTAACTCTGATTTTTGTTAAAGACAACTTCTTGGGCTTTAGCGGGGTTTATTTTCACCGAAAGAAAACCGCCAAAAAAACCCCAACAAAACAAGAAAACAGAAATAAAAATTAAAGAACCCCAGACCAAACGAAAACGAAACCACAAATAACCAAAAAATATAAAACGAAACCCACTTTTGCAAACGACCCAAAACATGCAATGACCTGAAAAGTAAACCGAGCAAACCCCCTCCTGGAAGAGCTGCCGGGACCGGGATCCCCTCCCTGCCTGACCCCGGCACCTTAAACATTTGGGATAAAGGAGGAAAACCGTGAAATGTTTTAAGATCCAGTTTTCTCAGACCCTTAGAGCTTCTGTAAGCAAACCGTTCCAGCAATCTAAAACACAGAGCAAAAGTTCAAGTAATGTGTGTGATCTAATGTTTTTCATTGTCATTTTACACCCAACTTGAAAAAAAAAACCCAAACCCTAGCCTTTTTTTTTCTTTTTTAATTCCTAGATTCCTGCATTATTGGTGACCACCCAAAGATCCAAATCAAGAACTCTACTTTCTGTATGAGTGCCTATCCAAACTTGACTATGGTTAACTTCACCAGTGAAGGGAACAAAACGTTTGTCAGTGGAAGTGAAGAATACTTCAAGTAAGATCTGTCGTTGTTTGGAGATCTTATTTTAATCTTTCTCTAAAATCCAATCTAACAGACAAAACTTCACTGTTTGGAAGACTAGAAGCACGATAGTTAAGGACAACAAATGATACCCATTCTTTTTAATGTGTAGGAATGAAGAAAGCTAAATTTCAAACACTGGATTATTTGTGTTCTGTTCCTATGGTGCTCAGCACAGCTGGGGTGTTGGCCCATGCCTGATATTTTTATCTACTACTGCAATGCAGATAAATAAAATAATACATGGTGAGCATCACTGGAACCTTCTAGAGAAACCACTGAGGACACTGGAGCAAAACAAAACACTGACAGCCTGCAGTTGCTGTCATTAATTTTTTTCCTTTTTAAAAAAGTGGTTGTTTTTTTTATTTTATTCTTAGGTACTTTGTATTGAAGATTTCAGCAGGGATTGAATATCCTGGTGAGATCAGATGGCCCTTGGCACTGTCTCTTTTCCTAGCTTGGGTGATTGTATATGCCTCCCTTGCTAAAGGAATCAAGTCATCAGGAAAAGTAAGAAAAATATTTGTGATCATACATTTACCAGAAAACAGTGTGCTGCTTCAAGGGAATCACATTCTTGTTCGAGATGGTGAATTACTGACAATTCTTTTCAGTGAATGGCTAAGTATTAATGAAGTGACCTTTTCCTGTCAATGTTTTCCTGTCTAGTCAAAGCAAAAAAATATATTATTTTGGTTTAGCGTTTGTTCCCTAATCTTCAGTAACTTTAAAATGAGCCTTTTTGCTGTGCTCAGGAGTTAGGTGGCAAAAAGGTCCCTTCAGCAGCTTTCCCTATTCTGTGTGGGTTTCATTAAAGACCTTATGTGTCACTGCAATCATGGAAATTATTATATAAATTAAGGTGTTAAGTAACACGTTTTAAAACCAGAACTGAACTCAAATTGCGCTATGGTGAGTGTGAGCAGTGACAGTGTGTCTCCCCTTTTCCCATATATCTGTGTGTCATCTCTCCAAAACTCCTCCTTGCGGTAACTCGGCTTCTTGCTTTGTTTCTCTGACATCTCGCACGTCATCCTCTCCCTCGCCCTTCAAATCTGCAGTTTCTGCCATGCCTCCTAACGAGCAACCGTGTCAAGAGGAGCACGTTCTATTACTGACATGGAAGTACAGGCATTCGAATTGGCCAGGCAGCCACCTGAGCACAGAAATGCAGATTTTTCTTCAGCAGCAGCAGTGGTTTGGGTGGTGTTCCGTTTTTTTATCTTCTTCTTCTTCTCTTTTTTTTTTTTTTTAAACTTGCAGGAATGCAGTATCTGAGACTTCTCCATCAATGCCATTGCAATTAGCATGCAGGTTAAAGTGTCAGATGACAACATAGCAAAAATCCAGCTTATTTACCCAGAGTGGATTGCAAAGATTAGAAAAAAAGCTGAAGTAAAATAACTAGATATTTCCTGGGATAAAGATAGTGGATATGCAGAAATAGCTGTGAGTTTTCTAGAGCTGGCCACAGGGTTTCTGATTCTGAGCCATCTCTTCACATCCAGAAGCTGACATGATCTGTTGGGAGGTAGCTTGGGAATTAGCAGAAAATCCAGAGACTCAGGGTGCCAGGGGAAATTTGAGATTTTTTTCTTTTTTTTTCCTACCTTAGTGTGAGAGGAAAAACTGTTTCATGAAGGCCAGAGCCAAGAAACAGGTGAATAACTTGGGTTTGTATGTGGCAATAGATATTTCTTTAAGTGAGTCTTAGTGGCCAAGAAAAATGTTGACTCCTTGTTGTCAGGGATCGAAACCCTTTATTTATGCATGGATGAGTTCAGTCTATTCACTGCACAACAATTCATCAGGACAACTTCTTGAAACAGCAAAGAGAAGGTTGGGAAAGCAGTTTGAAAAGTCACTTCAGCTCGGAGGATTCTGGACCCTGTAAGATTCAGAGGTTAATGTGAAAAGGATTTGAAATGCTTTTGGGTATAGTGTACAGCTTCACTGGCCATAATCCAGCCATTTAATTTGACCATAGAGAGAGCTCTGCTCTGTACTGGGTAATTATTAAGACATTAAACAGACAACCTCTGTTGTGTATTTAGACATAATGATGATTAGATCTATCTGGATTGTTCCACTGACTTTTAAATTTATTTATTTATTTATTTTTATTTGGACCATATGTATTTTCATGGTGATATGTAATTATTAAGAGGTACAAACAGTAATAAAAATCTTTAGGCCTAGTGAAATACAGAGAAATATATAAAAAAAATCAGAACTCTAAGTGATACTGAATGGCACTGCCTATTTAGTTTCCATTGAGCTTTGTCAGTTTACTCTGGGCAAGGATCGAATGTGATATTTCCAGTTAGCTCTAAATTCCTATTGTTCCTCTCCAGGCTTTCTTTTCTGCCTTTTCTTCTCCCTGTCTAGAATCCAAAATTTCACCTCTGTTGCTGTTGACATTCTTCCTGTTTCCAGCAGCAAGAAGAGCTGTAAAATTTCAGATTTCCTGGGAAATAGTCATGTTGTCTTTCTAATTTTATCCTCTGGCTATTGTCCTTGAGACTGAGTAATTGCTTTCTTCAGGCAGTAATGTAGCACTTGTGTTTCCCTTCCCCTCTTCTTATACATCCAAATAAGCCCTTTCAATAATCTTTTTTTTTTTTGTCTGTCCAGGTGGTGTACTTCACAGCTACATTCCCATATGTAGTTCTCATCATCCTCCTTATAAGAGGAGTAACTCTGCCCGGAGCTGGAGCTGGGATCTGGTACTTCATCACGCCCAAGTGGGAGAAGCTAATTGATGCTATGGTGGGCTTATTATTGCACTCATAACTCTGCCAGGGCGAATAATTCGTACAGATTTTCTGTGTGCAGAGACAAATATTGTCAACTGTGGAAACTTGTTCTTCGTCTTACGTGGAATGTTGTTGCAATGGATGTTTGTTATTTGTGCACATAACATTTTTAATGCATAGTATTATAGATAAGGTGTGTACTTTATGTTTAGTATTTCACCTGAATCTCTCAGAGCAGGTGCATTTGGAAAATAGGGAATTAGAAAGGAAACGTACATTTTCATACACTGGTGTCTGATGGATGCTGCCTGGACTTGAACAAGCACAGGGAGCTTTCAGTAGGTTGCATAATAAATCCATCTACATTTCTTGAAGAATGCTCAGAATAGGTGTATTTTACTCATTGAGCAAAGAAGATTGTTCTGAATAATGCATCTGAGATGTTAGATTAAACAAAATCAAATTGTACATCCTAATCGAACTCCCCAGTAGCACATACACATACAGAGAATGTCTGGGATCATTATCCCACTTGTGTTTTAAAAACAAGGCTATTTGCTGTGCAGGAGAGAACAGAATTAAGAAACTTGGTACCTGGTTTTGCTCTTTAAACTTTGATTGTGTGAGATGGAGCTTCAGCTCTGCTTTGTCTTGCTCTTGATTTCAACTGATTTCTAAAAAGCCATTTGATGCCAATGAAGCCAATCAAACATGTTCCAAAAATACACACAGATTTGTGTTTGCGTAGACATGAATCCACCCATGGATTGTCTGTTTGATACGTGTCATTCTGAAGTGCCTTGAGGCAGGAGTCAGGAGACTGAATTGAGAGTTACAATTCGGACTCTTTTCTCTAGAAATTTAAGAGGGATTTTTAGCAACACCTCAGGAAGTCTACTGACATTTTTTTTCCTTAAGAATTTTTTTCCTCTATTAATAGAGATGTGATGTCACACTGGTAGATTGATAATTAAAGCTGAAAGCGGTTTGCCGGGTGAATTGTGCAGATCTTCATTTCCTTAGTATCTCTGCAATAATGGGTATTTTGATTCTTTGGTGATGGGAGTATTACATCTTGCAAACAATACAGAAATTAGTTTTGCATTAAATATGAGCATTTTTGGATCCCACATTATGCAATAAAGGAGGCAAGAATTGTTGCCTTTTGCAAAATGGGGCTGTCTGAATACGCTAAGTATCTGTATAACCCTGGGTAAGTGTTGGATAATATTGAGGTGAGTTTCTGGTTTTGATTTTATTTGCAGTTTTAACATGAATTAAGAGCTGTATATTACAGTCAGCTAGATGAAGGACAGACTACTTGCTGGCTGGTAGCTTTTAAAGTCCTGTTTAAGCAATAGCTTCAAACTTGTTAGGATATATATAGGTCCACTGTATATCTATGCAGGGACATGTATCTCCACTTCTGCACTGTGGAACTGAGTGGAAAATCAGACTTTGTAGGAAATCTTGTCTATAGAAATATTAATGCTTCAAACATTTTGCAAGTGATAAGTGAAATCAGCTCTTTTGAAATTCCAGACAATTCGGAAATGTTTTAACTAAATGAATTTTAGGCTTTGAAGAACTTCATTACAGAACAAAAAAAATTTTTTTTTTTTTTTTTTTTTAAGAGACACTTGGTTGAACATGTGTTTTCTTCTGATGGGAGGAAACTGGGCCCTGGTGTCTAAATAGCCCTAACTTATGCTATGCTGTTTGAGGCACACCTAATGACAGAAGTTTACCCTAATTTTAATGTACTCTCACTCATACGTAGCGCATGAAGCAACACTGAGGCTCTTACTTCTATCAAGAAGATAAAGTATTATTTAGGACCACTGGTGGACAAACCATCAGCACCCGATGCAGATTTTTCCTCTTGATTTATATTTTCTTTGCTGAATGTATTTGAACTGATATATATCAAGCAATATAGTTTGAATATTTGTGCCTTCTATATAGAGCAAAGGTTATATTGTTATTTTATATGGGCTCAGCAAGCACAGCACTCCTCATCAAATGGGCACTATGTGTGGCAGGGCAGGATTTTGCTTTTAAACATTTAATTGACATCCGTTACTCTAAAGTTCATTAACCTACTTATATGCTAATCTCCTAACAGTAACATTTAATAGTGGTATTGATCTTTCTAATACTCTTTCCTGAAGCTGGTTATTTCCTCTCCTGTCCATCTTACTTAGGTTTGGAAGGATGCTGCCACTCAGATATTCTTCTCCTTATCTGCAGCATGGGGAGGTCTAATTACTCTCTCTTCTTACAACAAATTCCATAATAATTGCTACAGGTATGTGAGAGTGAAATCCATTTGCCTTATTAAACAAGTGTTGTCCAAACCCAGTTGTCTTTCAACTTGCAGAAATCTGGTTTGAAAACTGTCCTGTTTTTATTTATTTATTTTTAAAAATTTCCTCTTTTTTTAGGGGTGGTGGTTTTTTCAATATATTTGGGGGGAGGTTGTTTGTGTGTGGTTTGTTTTGTTTTGTTTCTTTAATCTTTTTTTTTTTTTTTTGCTTTATGTATTGTATCTTCTCCCCAGTTCCAAATCTGCTAGTCTCAAAATAAGCCCGAGGCTCATTGTAGTCCCCGTTGGCTCTTTACTTTCAGAATCAGCAGTTTGAGATTGCAAGGCAATCTGGGAAGCTGTCAGGAGCTGTGAGCAGTGGTTCATTCCAACCGTGCCACTTGGCAGCTTCTGCTGAAGAGCAGCCCCTGTGCAGAATGGGCTGAGGTTTGCTGTTGGGAGACACGTGCGATTTTAACACCCAGTTTCTACATATACGATTCTAGTCTCTCCTAATTGTTGTTATTTTTTCCACTTCCCCTTACAGTGTTTTTACATGTACAAAGTTATTGCAAGTTGCGAAATTTAAAATCGCTTCTATCTGAAATCGCCAAAAGTTATTTTTGCAAGGAAAAGTCATTGTTCTGGTGGCATGGGATAGTTTTTCATCAAAAAGCGTGCAAGAGGAATGTCTGCAGACAGAAAAAACAAATGCAAGTGGCATTCGTAGAATGCTTCACTGCTGTTTTATTGTCTCTAAAGCCAATCTTGTTTTCACTGGAGCAAAACGTTCCTGATTCCTGCAATAGCAGACGTGCTGATTCAGGACAGGGGCTGTCCCAAGGGCAGCCTTAAAATCTTTGCTGAATTAAGACTTTAAAGCACACAGTCCTTGGGATTTGAACTCCCCTATCCCGTAACCTCTAAGTACTGTATACAAAATACCTTTAAAAATAAAGGTGGATTTGGATTTTAAAAAGGAATTTTAGAAGTGTTTCCCACTAGTATTCAAAAGTAATGTAATATAATTATCCTAAAATATGGATTAAAATGTAACAGTAAGTCCCACCCAGCAATCCTTTGGGTCTAATTTTAAAAAATGCTTGTCCTGGGCTGTTTTTTTATGTTCAGAATATCAGGGCAAAAATGGGAGAAGCATCATGCTATCTTTCTGAACTAATTTAGCAATTTTTTTTGAGTTTGGAAAATGTTAATTAAAATTTTAAATTAAATACATGCTAATGAAGTATAAAAAACTTACAGGTCTGATACTAAATACATGCTTCACCTGTGATAGAGAGGGATATGGGAGACTGAAGCAGAAATAATTAGAAAAGCTTAGTTACTTCTGATCTGGTTAATTTTACAACACATCTTGAGTACTGCAATGAAGGAAGACTATTTTCCCTTTTAATTTTTATATTCATTAGATTATAATATTGCAGACAAAATTGTAGTTTTCAGCTACATATTCTTTTTAAACATCACTAAATGATCTCTAATTGCATTAAATTTACATAAATTCACTTCATAACGCATACCTAAAATACTTTACTTAAATTTTATCCGGGTTTTGGAACAAGATTAGCATGTGATGACTCCAAAAAGAACATTGTCTGTTTTTTTTTCTATAGACCTGAAGAATTAACCTAATCATTCCTGTTAAGAGATGCTCTGTTAGAGATTCCAGAAGTTTTCCAGCTCAGTGAGGTTTTTGACAGCTTTTCAGATTGTGTTTTGTTCTGATCCTGACAAACAAATAGCAGAATGAACAAGCAATTCTAGGAAAAATTAAAAATAAATAAATAAAGCAAGTGACTCGTTTGTTCCTCAGTCGTAGTAGTTAAAGGTGAAGTCTTTTGGACACATGTATCATGAAGAAAATAATAAAAATCCTATCAAGAATGTAATAATTATGGATGGGGATAATGAGGGCTGGTTTCCTGTCAAGTCACATGTATTTTCCCAGTATAGCCCAGTATTCAGGTATGGTTTTCTTCGGATTCCCATAATACCAACACTGGAAAACTACACCAGGGAATCCCATCCCTTCCCTTGCATGTGTTACAACAAGGTGACATGTCTTTTGTGTTTTCTTTTCAGGGACACATTGATAGTCACATGTACCAACAGTGCCACGAGTATATTTGCAGGCTTTGTCATCTTCTCAGTTATTGGCTTCATGGCGAATGAGCTCAAAGTGAATATCGAAGCTGTGGCAGACCAAGGTAGGGTACGCTGCCGTTCCGCTACTTAGACACCTGCTGGCACCTTCAGCTCTGTCATTAATGATAATCTTGATGTTGGAGGTGGAAACCATGCCTTCAAAGTGGAGCGGATTAGTAAACCACTTGTATGTAGGCATTTCTGTATGGCAGAAGGTACACTGGGAAGTCGAGATATTACTTGAAGACCACACTACACTTCTCGAAATTATTTGTAAGGAGTCAGCTTCACTCCAGCACAGCTGCTTGACTCTAGAAAGGGATGGACAGAGGAGGCACGGAGAGACACAGCTGCTGGGGATGGTGGAGGAAACACTTGGTTCAGCTGGTTCATCTCCCTGGAGATGACGGAATATTTAGCACAGGGGGTCACAAGCCCTTTCTGTTGGGTGCTTGTTGGTGGCCTTTGAGTGAGTGGCTGTTCACAGGCTGGAGCTCCCTGTTCCCAGCTGTTTCAGCAGCTGTTCCAGGGGATGTGAAAAGAGCTGTCAGGAGAGAATCTTTCTGCAGGGCTGTCAGTGCGCTTGTAAGAGCACATTTAGGCTGTTTAAAAATAGTCCACAAGGGTGAGACTTCACTGCTCGTCATGGTAGGGGAGACAAAATTTAGTCCCACAGTAGAAGATGACTGTACAGTAGGCACAGAGTGAAGATTAGGGATAATTGCAGACTGAGTTAGCACATTAAATTAACAGAATTAAAAATCAGACTCGGCAAGTGGGGAAAAGAGCGAGCCCTGGTCACCTTTCTTTTTATTCTGAAGTTGTGTTTCTCTTTGTAGTGAGGGAGATAACAGAAAAATGGTGATCTCCCTTCAGGTTTTTAAAATCTTGAATTAAATTGGCAATGCAAATGGGAAGAGATTTTTCTTTTTTTTTTCCTCCTAAAGTATGCATCTGAAATACATAGCATTTTTTTTCATTTAGATTCTTCCTTTCAGGAAAAAAACCCTCATGAACCTGATGAACAAATAAAACACTCTTCATGGAGGGAAAGACTGGATGATCTACTTTTGTTCTGCTCTCACAGTTTAAGAACATGCTGCAGTTGAAATATTTTAGTTATTTAAAATGAAAGTTCAGTATCATTTGACTTTTTTTCATTTCAACACATATAAAACCTTTGGAGTTTTCCTGGCTTTAATAGACAGACTTTTAGAAAGTGTTCATGCCCACCTAAGTCTCTGAAGATGGCGAGGATGGGAACCAGCCTCCCTGGCATGTGATGCCTTGGAGAGTTATGAGGGCCTGAGATGGATAAGTGTGCACTTTCATATTCTGTAATTAAACTTTGCCTAAAAGTGTGATTAATGGGAACTCATTATTCTGAGACTTAATTAAACTTGTACACACAGGAAGCAAGTGCACACAGAGCCCTTATGTCTAATAGTCAAGAATAAATCTTTAATCAAAAGACGAAAGGACATGTTCATGAATATACAGTAGTTCTACGTGCACCTTCCTGTTCCAAAAAGCCATTTTTCTGCAGCACATTTTAAAGGCAGTAACACTGAGTCAGGTATAGTGTTGTGGTGTTTTGATTTTTTTTTTTTTTAAGAATGTTGTTAATTCTCGTTTTTTTCTTTTGTTCAGAAGGAGCTCCATACGCTTCACAAAGTTGCCTGTGGAGATTATTTCACATGCTGCTAAAACTCTGTTTTTCTGCTGTACATGAGACAGCAACAGCTCGCTCTGGAGCAGGAGCAGTTTGGGGAGCTGTAGGAAATGGGATTCAATAATCCGGATTAGAAATGGCCAGGACAAAGTGAATTTGGAGCCCCTTCTTGTGGCGTGGGTCATGGAACCGGCACAACTTGGCTCCCATTTGTATCTCACCTGACAGGAAACATCCCCCAGAGCATTTGAAGTGGATGCTCCTTTAGCTGGGATAAATGGAGGAGAAGTGCCACCTACTGTAGTGCTACTGCCACATTCATCCGGCCTTTTGTCCCAGGCAGATCTAAACATACTTGTTATTTTATATTGTTTATATTTTAATTTTTCTTTACAGCCAATAAAAATTATAGCCCAAGATATCAAACCCACAGAGAAAGGAAAATTCCTGGTTAAGACTTTAAAAGGCCTCATCGCCTTATTTTTTCTGCTGTCCATTATTTCAGAATTTCTTTTTTTTTTTTTCATTCATGGTTATTATTATCTTGTGTCTCGTATCAACTCTGTGCATTCATGATGTTCTCTCCTGTTCGTTTGACTGTGTGCTGATGAGTTGAAGAGGAGTATTTTATTTTACGTTCATCCTTGTTGTACTGAGGGGTGGATGATCGCTGTGTTAATCTAGGGCTGGGTTGCTAATTGGCAGGGACAGTGGTAGGAATTCAATCACAGAGCAGGAAAGAAACAACTGCAGTACATGATCTTTCCTTGTCTTTCATATTTGGATCTACATATTAGTTTACTGGAAAAATACGTATCCTGCAGCTTGGAAAGTAGGAGTGTTTTGAAACTTGCAGCCAAAATAGAAATTAGTCATGTGAGGCTAAATTCTGCAATGGTTAAATCTTTCTGTAAATAGGAGAGACTGCATCTGATATTTTTTTACTTTTATCAAGCAAAGTAATATTGTATTATACTATGAAACATGACTCTTCACGTCTCCCTCTTTTCCATTCAGTCAACAATGTTAATATTATGCAAGATATCACAGCCTTTATTTTTCTCATTTTTAGGTCCCGGAATTGCTTTTGTGGTTTACCCAGAAGCCTTAACCAGGCTTCCCCTCTCTCCGTTCTGGGCTATAATATTCTTTCTGATGCTTCTGACACTTGGATTGGACACTATGGTAAACTGCTTTTGTTTCCCCTTCTTTTCCTTCTGCGTTTCCTAATTATTTGTTTGGAGGACCATGAGATTACCCACTGTTTTCCATGTGGTCAGTGAACCGCTTTACAAACAGAGGAATGAAGTAAGGCCATCGATGCTGAAATCATTTGGGTGAAGCTTTGTTGTTGACATCTGAGCATTTAACACCTTGGATTCAAAATAATCTTATATTCCACAATATTCAGTTGGACTGCTTTGTGCCCAGTGTGCACTGAAATGACTCCTTTTATTTTGTCTTTCAGTTTGCCACTATCGAGACTATAGTGACCTCTGTTTCGGATGAGTTCCCCAAATACTTACGGACACACAAGGCACTGTTCACTCTTGGGTGCTGCATCTCCTTTTTCATCATGGGATTTCCTATGATCACTCAGGTAATAACGTTGTCTTTGAGCATCACTCTCTGTCCCCAGTGCCCCTCTGGTGGCCGTTTTCCTCCTATGCAAGCTGCAAAAGATTAAGCTGAATTCTGCCACAAGCGCAAAGACACCGGGTGAGACCAAAAGCCTTTTTTTTTTTTTTCTCTTTTTTTTTTTTTCAAATGGATGCTCTGAGATATATTTAAAAGACTTAGCTGTCCAATTCTTTCTGAGAATCAGAATTTTAAAGTTAATCCTTAGCCACACGTGCCTAAAGCACTCAAAGGAGTTAGGCATTCATTTCAGAAAAAAAAAAATTGTATGTCATACAGACATTCACACCAGTTTTGGACGCCTTCCCTCCCAAATTAGGTATATACTGATAGTCTGGCAAACTGTAGAGTTAATAATGAAATTCTCATCTATCGTTGATAGTCTTCACTGTATTTTGTCCACTAATTCCTCCAGCATTATAAACTCTGAGATCAGCTATACAACACAAGTAATGGCTGTTTTCTTTTTCTTTAGGGTGGAATGTATATGTTACAGCTTGTGGACACTTATGCAGCTTCTTACTCTCTTGTCATAATTGCCATCTTTGAGCTTGTTGGAGTTTCCTATATATATGGTAAGAAAAAATACTGCTATTGGACAGCCTATGTCAAATTAACATTTTAGCACATGGTAAGGTAGCTGGTAATGTGAAATTCTTAAGGAAAGAAGTAACTTTTTTTCATTTTTTAAATAAAAAGTCTCATAATTCCTTTATTTTCAATGGAAGCATAAAACTGCTTCATTACTATAGAATTCCTTTATTAACATGTATTCAAAAGACTTTCATATGGTCTGATGTCCTTTTCTCACCAATAGCTTAAAACCAATGCTAAGAAATGAGTATAAGAACAGACGGAGCATTTAGTGACACTTCTCCAGGGGCTCTTTCACACTCCAACAGTTTTAGGGTTAGAGACTTCCTGAGCCAGAAGCGGTATCTTTGCATTTAACAACTTTTGAAGGATTTATTTTTCACATACACATCCAGCTTTCCCTTTAGCCCATCTGTCCGTAACAGACTATGCAGCCGCTCAGACTGTTTAATTACGCACAGGAGCAACACCAGTTATATCAATCCATGCTGACGTACATTAAATTAGAAGGAAGATCCTCAGGTAATATAAAGCAGCACAATTACCTTGGTGCTACTGTAGCTACATCAATTCATATCAGCTGGTGATTTGCTCCCAAACTCGTCCAGGGCTTTTAGGAAATTGATTCTTGGAAATGTGTGATCTCAGATGGTTGTGGTGGGAAACGTGAAGAACTCCCTACATAACAGATGATTGATTTATGTCTAAAGTGTGGTGGTGCCACGTAAGACTTGTCTTTAAAGGCAAAGGAAGATCTGAATGTCAGTGTTAAAGACAACAAAGATAAGGCTATTTCTCCTGTTGCTATGGGCAAGAAGGAATTATATATTTTCTGTCAGCTAGACAAAACCAATCCCAAGATGTTTTGTTGAAGGTGCATATTAGGAGCATGATCTTAGGCTCTAGTCCTGTGCACTGGATACTGAGATCTACCTACATTGTGGGGTCCACGCTGTAATATTAATGCATTAAAAAAATTGCAGGTAATTCAAAACATACAGAATTTGTTGCTTTTGCTTGAGAAATGAATGTTATAGACAGGACAGGGAATCAGCCCTTCCTTGTAATTTCATGGAAATACAGAAGTGTATTTTATCTCCACTGACATCCAATCCAGTAAGCAGGCTTGAGTGGTTTGTAAGCTGAGTCAGATGTGAACTAGTGAGGAGATGTTACAGGATACAATGGGAAAAGTGAAAGCACTGAGAGAAAAGTTGATTTAGATTGATCATGGTTTGGTCGATCAAAATGTTTGTTGTTTTTTATGTCCCTGAAATGTAAGTATTTTAATTAGAGTCAGTTTAGAAGTGTACTCTCCATGAGTGAAATTACATTGGTAACTGCTATCAGCTTTACATTCAACCAGTCATCTCAAAGGACCTGAGCGTGATGCTTCGAGATATCTCCTTAAGTTGAGAGATGGATCTTGAGGGTTATTTAGCAGAACTCCTGGTTTGTAAAATAAATGCTGGCAAGTTTTGCCATTGCTCTGTGATTCCTTTTCCATGAAGACACAAGGTTTGCCCATTCCCTTCCCCAGTCACTACCAGGTTTAGCATTTACCTGTTCCTCTGGAAACCCCACCAGGCATGTGTCATCTGAGACATTATATCTGGTTATCATACTGACCAATTTCCCAGCTTACCTAAAGTCAATAGAATTCCATAAGAGATGGTGAGTGGGAATGCTCAAGAAGAGTATAAGAGTCTGATTTTTTTTTTTCCTTCTTCTTCCTCATCTTTTTGCTGGGATCATGCCTGAAAAAAGCTGCGCTAAAGCACTAGATGTGGTCACTCTTCCTTGCCGGCATTATCCACGGTCTGTGCCAAAAAGGTTGTCCCCTTTAAAGCCATTGCGTTCTTTGTTCTGGATGTTTTTAAAGAAGGATGAAGGTAAATAGGGAGGAAATTTCTGGCTCTGTTCCTCCTCTGAACACTGTGTGGCAGAAGCACCACAAACCTGCCTCTGTGGAACAACATCTTATTCAGCTTCTAAGTAAAATTGTTCCTGCTAGTGCCTGCTTTGACCAACAAATTCAGTATCCCTTAAAATACTAGCTTATATGAAAACCATAAAATAATACAGAAATAGTTAGAGCACTGCAAAGGATGGACTTGAATAGAGGAGAACGTTTTTTTGGAGTTACCTATTACTTCAATGTAATCAGACTTGGGAAAGATCTGTCTATTACAAATCATTCTTCCCGTGCTTTCTGTACCAACTGATTGCTAATCATCAGAAGTTAGTAAAACCTTTGACACAAACTACTTCAAAGAGTGTTCCCTGGAATTAACCTTTTGCTAGACTAAAGAGCTTCCAGTCTTTTAGACAAAAAAGGAAAGGGTTACTTTACAATCATCATTTGCTTGACTAATGTATTGTAGCCACTTCTACTGCATTAAAGCGACTTTTCTAAGGAGCATTCATAGCAATACAGCTTGTATATTTGTGATTTGCATGTTGTAAACACAAGTGAAGCTGCTGCTCTTGTTACATTACTACAAGCAGTGCTTAAAATTGGCATAATATATTTTCAAGCCCTGACAATTGCTGTTTTACACTCCACTGACACCTTTCTCCATATACATGTACTCTTCATGGCAAGCAGGTTGGCACAATAGTGGCAGGTGCTTTTATGATGAAATAAATCTGTCTTTAGTTCTCGTTACATGTTCTGCTTGCTGAGCTTGTTGAGATTTTTAAATTGAAAAGGGGCACACTTGGTTACTTCCTTGCAATTGTTTATTTTTTCGGTATAGTCAGTGCTATATAATCCAGCCAAATTCTGCTTTTATTTCACATCCTGGTATAGCTGTTTATTCTCCAGTTGTTTGGATTATGATGCAGGATTAGTAAATAATAGCCTAGAGCTGTGGATATTAATTTAATCATCAGCATAATTCCCACTGTTGCATTTTGTAACATGAGGCTAAATACAAAAATCCTTGTGCTTGACTGAAACGCTGTTGGAAACCGAAAATGTACGACCTTCACTTTGTTCATGCTCCTTCAACATCTGGTTTTTGACGGTCTGTTGTTGGGAAAGTTTGTCATCAGAGGGAGTGGTAACTGCTGCAGTGTGTTTGTAGAAAGTGCTAGTAATTTTGAACATTTTACCTCTAGCAGAATATTGTCTGTCTAGGTTTGCATTCTCCTTTTTAATGAATTTTATACCTGCAGCACCTGTGAATGCATCATACTACTTTAGAGAGCAGACGTTGAGATAAGGAATATCATGTATTGTTTATTTCCTGAAGTTATTCAGCAGGCCTGACTGATCTGAGAAGGAGAACAGATATACTGGATTTAATTGTCATTCTGTTAAGTAAAGCATCCTTTTTTTTTTTTTCCTGTGGAACTTGACGATCCTATTTTCAGTCTTCCACTGGGAAAGGGATGAGTACTGTGTAATCCCTGTGTCTGTTTACATGCATTTGACTCCTGAACTGCTAATATTTAAAAGTGCCTTAGACCGTGAGTATCTACTGATGATTCCAAGAAGGGACTACATTTTTTAATTGGTGGAGTTTCAAACAAATCTGTGCAGGTTTGCATGAAGCTTGCACGAATTTTGGAGGCAGAAGCCCCGATAACTGTCCAGTTCACTTTGCAGCAGCAAGTGTGGTTGGAGTAAAGACATTCAGATGAGCTTTAAACTTCGTGGAAAGACCCTTCAGCCCGTACCTTGTGCTGCTGAAGGGACGACCCCTGTGTGAGCACCTCCCAGGTAGCTCAGTGGAAATGGTGCACTGAACTGTAATAAGGTATTATAAATAAAACACAGGGGTAAATCATTCGGTTGCAGCAAAGATCCGCTTTCAGGTCCATAACACGGTGACCTTGGGGGTTATGGTCGGTCCAGGTGTACAAGGCTCTGCTACAAAATGGAGAAACACACGGTGGGTCAGATGGGCGCTGAAGCACAGTGGTTCCATGGGTCATAAAAATTACATGTATTTTACAGAGAAGAGGGTTTCTGAAGAACAGCATTTGCTGTGGTCACTAGAAAAGAGAAAAAGAGGGAGAGAAATTACTGTTACATGAAAAAAAAAAGTGACATTTGGGTCACCTCAAGTTAGTTTTCTAAGCTTTCATCTACTGCATGTTGTACTTTTCCCCTCCTCTAAACACAGCTCTTGCAATACCATCTTCTTGTTTAATTTCTGGATTTTTCTTCTCTATTTCTTATCATAACTCAGTTTTTTAGCTTTTCTCTGACATGCTATCTGCTTGGACCAGCTTAGTCTGTGCTCACCCTCTGAGCTGGGCCTTTAGGGCTGCCCTAGCACCATTTATCCCTCCTGCTGCACCTAAAGGTGCATCACAAGACACTGAATAATGCTATTTTTTCCCTTTTTAATTCTTGGAACGGTCAAGTGGGTAGATTTATTTCTCCTTGACATCAGAAACTCTTCAAAATTAGGTGGATCAAGCCTGGGGATGATCCCTTCTTATATTCGGCAACTGCATGGCTGGCTAGAAGGGCAATAAGAACATAATGCAGTTTATTTCTTTTGTTCTGAATCTTGCATCTTTTTATCAACTCCAGTAACTTCATAGATGCAATCAATACAATAATCTGAAGAACGAACATGTCAGTCGATCTGTTTGTTCAAACAGTATCAAATATAATTTAAAATAGTTACAGGTGCTCGGTAATAATTCTAAGTATTGCTTAAATATCAGTTGAAAAATGTCAGGCCATTATCAGTTTCGCTAGTAAGTGATACAGTTGTACCCCCATTACATAGTGGGTCTAGAGAAGCTCAGATATTGTCCATGCTGAAACAGGTATACAGATATTAATTAAGTTTATCTTCACAGCAAACTATAACAAGTAGGCACATAATTGCACCTAACCTAAGTATATACTATGTATATACTATTTATGCTTTAACCCAAAACATACTGAACACTTAATCTCTATGTAAAAGCTCAATTTTGCTTTAATCCTTAGGAAGTAAATATTTTGTTAGAATGCTTCCCACCATAACAGACTAATTTTTTACTGTGTGGTTAGATCCTCCATTGAAATTTTCAACCAACAAATCAGTTTGTTTTTCTGATTAGACACAAGGAATGTCACAAGAGCAATGTTGTAAATAGCAGCTGGTTTCTTTCACACCTAATTGCATTTACATTTGCTGTTCACAGGATTGCAAAGATTTTGCGAAGATATAGAAATGATGATTGGATTCCAGCCAAGTAAATTCTGGAGAGTCTGTTGGGCATTTGTGACCCCAACTATTTTAACAGTAAGAACTTTTTTATTATCTTCTCCAAAGACTTTTGTTGTTCTTTCTTCATCGTTCATGATGTTTCTGAGTGGTAGTAATTAGATTTTGGATGCTGATACCTAGACACACATGTGTGCACGTGTGTGCTTGTATGTGTATGTAGCACACAAAACAGATCATAGCTAATGGTATTTTTTGTAGAGATGGATGGTGATCCTCCAAATGCTGCTGTAGTAGCCTGTCCCTGTCTGTCCAAAATGCTCGTATGGCATACTGCAGAATTTTTGATTATTGTATATGTGTGTGTGCAATATATCTGTACATACATATATATACATAGGGAGAGGAAATTATAGGATTCTCCTGTCTGTCCTCAGGCTGAGCTGGGGAAAAAACATTTATAGAGTCATAAACTAATTGAAGAGATGCACTTTGGAAAGTTTTACATGGAAATTTGAATGACAAAGTTTTAGGCGCAAAGATGGAGCTATTTTTAGGAAAGGTCGAAATAGCTATGAGCTCGATAACAAATAGAAATCCCTTCAGTTTCTCTAAAAAAAAGGAAAAGAAGAAAAAGTAAGAGGGGAAAAAAAAAAAAAAAAAGAAAAAAGGAAAAGGCAAAAGAAAAGGACAAAAAAAAAAAAAAAAAAAAAAAGAGGAAAACCGGAACTTTTGTTTCCAGGCCCCGGAGCCGGAGGGGACGCGGCCGCTTCCCCGTCTCACCACCAGCAGGGGGCGCTGCGCGACAGCGGCTGGGCGCTGCTCATTTTGGTGGGCTTTTTCAAAAAAATTATTTTCTTTTAAATTTTTATTTCCACCCCAAACCCCGGCGTAACGCTTCACTTCAAATTCAGGTCTCCATTTAATCTCAAAGATAGAACCTTCTCAATTTTCCCAGCGCTACGCATGGTTTGTGTTTTTTTTTTTTCCGAGTCCAAGAGTCCAAGTATAATAACCGTATCCACATTTAGCGGCTGGCTCTCTAACACAATGTCTCCTTTATATTTTAACCTAAGTACAGATGCAATCTTTAATTGCGTATCATGTTTTGGCACAAGAAGGAAATAATTCTTGCAGCCGTTTCAAAAGCCTTCAGCTTGATAAGTCCGTATAAAACCACCGAGCCTTCTTTCAGCAGGATTTTCTGTTTGAGAGCAGGTACTTCAGTCTGCGAGTCCTCAGGCCTGGGCCACGAGTGCGGCAAGATGATCAGGGGTGTAAAAACTCAGCATTTCACAGCAGTGCTGAATAGTTCTTATGGGTATTCATAGATTTTTAGGTACAAAATAAGAAAAGTTATTCGAATTTCTGAAAAGACACATTTTGAAACTGTAAATATAGTGTCATCTGGGTGGGGTGAAACACCAAAACGGTGACTCTTTAGTCCTTTTCGGTATTTTTAATTCAGGAATGAGATTTTTTTTTTTTTTTGCCTGAAAACTGAAAAGGTTTAGTTTTTGCGGACAGGAATGCATGTGTGAAGGGACAAGGGAGTTTTGGCAGTCTCCGCAAAATCCTGAGTTGCAAGGAAAAGAAACTTCCTACAATGAGAACAATGTCTCCAATGGGCATAATGAAGATATTCCAGCTTCTTGCATAGATTTGCTTTACCAGTTATCTTCACTGAAGAATATTATTGTTGTGCATGAAAAACAGGTAGATCTGTCTTACCTATCCAGTGGTAACTGTTGTTTGATTGTGACAATACATAGGTATAGCTCGTAAATCCGTTTTTTAAAGTTTGAAGACAAAGCCCAGTTTAATCTATAGTATTAGGATAACATCAATAGCAATGTATTTTTTCTCTTCAGGGCCTTGTTAAAAACAAAGACAGGTGCATGTGGGGTTTTTTATATCTTTTTGTCTTCCCATGGCTATGTTCAAGATGCTGCCTTAGACCCATTGTTACGCTTCTGAAGGGAACTGTAAGGCTTTTGTACAAATTGCTCGATTCCTTTACTGATCAGACTCACACTCTTAGTAATCACGACCAGGGAATAGGAAATTATGTTGTCTCTTGAGGAAAGCAAATTTGGAAAGCAAACAAAGTCACTTCAAACTTGCATGTTCTGTTGTTGTTCCCTCCAAATGTAATATTTAGTGAACTTATGGTGCGAAATAAATTGACACTGATCAGTGGTAATGCAATTTTTATGCAATGGAAACAGACAAAGCAAAACCAAGCAATATATTCTTGTCTGTTATTGCTTCTGTAAAGCTAATATTTGATACATTCGGATAGTCCAATATTAGACTTTCAGTTACTCCACATCTCTGGAAATCAAACGGATAATTTTTACACGTGCCTTCACCTAGCTATACTGCTATAAATCTTCTGTGTGCAATTATGGCAAGCACAGGCATTTCCCAAAAGTTACTGCATTATGCACAAATGTAAGCAGATATATTGCTATTCATACAGTAAGTGAAATGGAGTAACTTAGCATAATCACATTAGGTAAAACTGCCAATAGACCATGTAATAAAGCATGTTACTCTAGGGGCAAGATTCTAATTCCAATTATTCTGGCATAAATACAGTGATTTTTGTGGGATTTTGCAAGATTTGCATGAAACTCATTAGATTCAGACTCTGACCTGTTTATTACACCTTGTGGGAGTGCCCTGCCTTAGGTGTATGTACTTTATGTACTTTTATCTGTATTCCATATATACCAACTCTTTCACCATTCTCTGCGTGTGGATACCTACCATTTGTTGCGTAGCAGGCTCGTTTTGCTTATTCAAACATATTTGTTTTTGCTTTCCTTCCTTGTTTCCAGTTTATTCTTTGCTTCAGTTTTTACCAATGGGAACCGATGACTTACGGAGCTTACCACTATCCAGGCTGGTCCATGGTGCTTGGATGGCTGATGCTGGCCTGCTCCGTTATCTGGATCCCAGTTATGTTTGTGATAAAAATGCATCTAGCCCCAGGCAAATTTATTGAGGTAATGCTTCTGTCTTTTTTTTTTTTTTTTTTCTGCTTAAAAATATGGTCACAGGAGACTGTTTTATTTTACATCGATTTTTGTGGTATTGAATGTCTAATAGTGCTAAGATTACTTTCCGGTAAGCTTGTTGTTGTGTTGCAAAGAGATGCTCGGTTGATTTAAAATGCAGACCTGCTGTTCTCCATTCCTCAAAAAAATGCTCCTAAACTGTTAAGTGATTGCTTTTATGAGAACTAGGAGGAGTTACAAATTTCATAAGCCCCGGTGTGGCGTTACTGAGAAAAAGTTGTTCTCCTGGCTCCGTTGGCCTTTTCGCAAAAGCCATGTGTAGGTGTAGGAACCACCAACTGCCGGTGTGAGTCGTGTGGCAGCGAGCCCAGCAGTCAGTGCTGGGAGACGAAAATCAGGAGTCGCCTGTTTGCGAGGTGGTTGGGTACCCGAGTCATCCGGGATGCGCTCCAGGAGGTTGTGCCACTTGGTAAAGTTCAGGAATAAAACATATGAAAAGACCTCGCGCTCTACAGCTCAAACTACTCAATATAATGCTTTGCTGACAATCTTTCCCCTTTCTTCATCTCTCTATTTTTCTTGATTATGCTGGTCCTCTCTGGCACCTGGGCTTAAAAAAATTCCAAGCAGCGCTTTCTTTTTATGCTGCTGTTGTTTATTTTGCAAATCGAATTCCTGCCGGCCACCCTGGCCGTCCCCATCCCGTTGGCTCCTCAGCTCCTCGCAGGGTGCGGTACAGCCATGTCTTTCTCGTGTCAGAATTTCATCCCTTCGTTGCATTCCCCTTGTCATCTGAAGAAGTTCGGTGGTCTTATTTTTGGCCTTTGAGGCTTGTTTAGTTGTGTCCTCTCCTCGCTGCTTGTGCTGCTCCCTCCTCAGGATAAGGAACAGACACTCGCCACCTCTTTTCACAGCCACTTCTGCAGCTCAGCTCTCCTGCAAAACCCATCAGGGCTGTTACGTGCCTCAAAAATGAAAAGGAGAGAAAATGTACTAAAATAGAACAATCTTTTTGTCTCTCAATATGTCACACTACACACGCCCAAGGGAAAAGCCCGTGCTTTTCTGCTTCACGTGGAGCAAAGGAGTTTAATATGAAGTGGTGGGACACGCCAGGGAGAACATCTGAATACATGGTTGGCACGAGGCAACGAGGCCACTTATTTAAAGGGCCGTTCAGCCCTTGTGTGGAGCACGTTAGAGTGTGTAGGTCAGGAGACAACTGCTCCTACTGGAAACGAGCTAATGTGAAATTAGACTGACTTGTTCATCATCTCATGAGTTTCTCACACTGAGACAAATTGTTCTACTTCAAATCTTCTAACTTTTATGCATAGTACTGGCATATGTATTGCTGCAAAAATAGGGTGCACTCCTTACTGTCCCCCTAGTAAGTGCACCCAAAGAAACGCCAAAAAGTTGGGTCTGTTTTGAAGAGGCTTTTGCTGGAGCTATTTCAGCCGTAGCCTCGTATTTCCTGAATACAGAGTCTGTTGCATAAAATTATTATGGTTGATTTGGGAGGTAAGAGTTGCAAACTGGTAATTAAGCAGAGATTAAAATAACTGATATAGAGGTCTGATTCACTTTATTAGGTAATAAACATATAATTGTTCCCTCTTAAGTCATCAGAAATATGTTTTCTTTCCTTTTTATCTGTAAATGCGCCAATCAAATTATATATTTAATAAAGAAATCAGCAGAAAGATTAGGACATGTTTGTTGTTTGCCAGGTTAATGTTCTCCTCTTTCTTTTTTTCCTGCAGATAGAAATGAAACATTTTTTAATCTCAAAATTAAAATCTTTGCTCATTCATAGCAATGTATTTCTTTTTGGTCATTTGTATACCTTTGGGAAATATGCTAAACAGAAATCCAATTATTTTAATGCAGTTACTCACTGCTTAGACCATTGGGCTAAGTAATTGTGCACATGTCCTTCAGTAAGTGAGCCTCACAATCTGTAGCTGTGGTTCTGAGTTCCCCTCATATGGTGCAGGGGAGAATGTATAATTAAAATCTGGGCACTTTATCCTCTATTAATCTTGCAAACTTCGTGCAAAACAAACATTGAGCAGTGGAGCATTGCAGGGCCATCATCAATAATCTCAAATGAGCCTATCTTTGTTTCTTCTGCCTTATAATTCTGCTCCGTAACTTCGAATGAAACTCTCTTTTTCTCTCCCCGCATTGCAGAGACTCAAGTTGGTGTGCTCTCCACAGCCGGACTGGGGTCCGTTTTTGGCCAAGCACCGCGGTGAACGTTACATGAATATGATTGATCCGCTGGGAACCTCTTCCCTGGGACTTAAACTGCCAGTGAAGGATATAGAACTGGGGACACAATGCTAATAATTATTACATGGGTGGTGATAACATTGTCAGCCTTTTCTGATTTTTTTTTTTTTTCCCATTTTGTTTTCCCACTGTTTCTTCTTTTCTTTTTTTGCAGTGCCTGAAAGTGGTTGCTCAGGACAGTAGGACCTCCTGTTGCATGCCATAGGGAAGACCTACCGAGACCACTTCCAGGTGTAGGAGATGCCCATGACGTGTTCTGTACCCGGTGAAATAGCAAAAGCGTATTGCGCAGTGGGCGACATCCCAGGTTTTTTCAGGCCGTGCAGGAATAAACAAAACACAAGGGAAAAATCTTATAAGGAACTTAAGTGTAGAATTTGACCTGTTCCGCACAAGCAGCCTTGTAACAGGTAGCTATGATGGGACGGGGGTTTTGTTACCAGTGTAATCGAAGGGAAGGTCATCCCTCGGAGGGGATGGAAGTGAGCAAAGAAGGGGATCTCCTGCAGTCCTGGTAGAAATCCAGAATAAGGCTCAAGCAGCAAGCAGGGGTCGCTTTGTCTACACTGACAGCAGACCCTGACTCATTGTGTCTGTGCAATTCTTCTATGATTTACACTAACTTTGAGGACTTGTTATCTAAACGAGTGGAGACCCTTTAAACAGCGCACCAGGAAGCAGTATCAGATCAGAACAGAAGCACCGTAATCCATTTGATCTTTTTAAGTAGAAAAATAAAAGCAAAAATTTAAAGAATGGATCCTCTGCGATTTGGACAAAACTGCATTTGAGTCTGGAAGCGGTTTGGAAATGGTGCCAGACTGAGTACGTGTATGGGCATCACTGTTTAAAGTACTGTCATACGTTTCTTTTGCTAATTTGAAATCTGTCATTTAAATCAAAAATGCTTCAGTGATACCAAGTGTCTGAAGCCTTGCTCCACACCAAGTACCCCTGTGGTTATACTCACTCCAATACTCTGAACATAGTTTTCCTTGCTTCTCTGCTTTTGTTTACAGTATCTCAAGAAGCCATCATATAATTTGTGCCTAACTTTGTATTCTTACAGTGGAAAGTGTAGTCTAGTTACCACCTGACAACAGTTATTAGAAGTTAGATGTGCTGTTCAACTTTGTGACTCCCCATTCATTCTCCTATAAACATCTTTATATAAACTTTAGATGATGTATTCTTCTCTTTCAACCAATGGGGAAATAGCAGAACCCCACTTGTCTATATATTATATATATAGCACGTAAATTCTTCAAAGCAGTATTCTCTCTGAAATGTACATAGGTTTGTTTGTTGGGTTTTTTTTTTTCATTTAAAACATTTTCATTAAATAAAAACCCCAAACCCCCAACAATTAACTGCTGCAATCATCCACATGGATGCAATATTAGATATACAAAATGCGAGGGTTGGGGGGAAGGGAGATTGTAGTAGATGGCCATTATAACATTGCATAACAATAGGACATTCTAAATCATTACATTTTAGAAATCAAATATAAGTTGTGATATAAATGTTAGATTTAAATAGTTTTGTTACCTATTGGGCAGAATAAAAATAGAGCTTTTAAAGAGTATATTTATTTACCTGAATAGAAAATTAGCCCAATTTATTGTAAATGCACTAGAATGAGGGAGAAAAATATATCTTCAATAATTGGCAAAACTGTAACCTTTACTATCTTGTTATATCCTATACATACATATATGATATTTTTTAACAGTGATCGGTGTTCACGTAGTGTGTACTAGTGATGTTTTATGTCCCTATAAATATCTTATCAATCAGTGTAGAGATGGTAAGCTTAGAGTAGTTTAGCCTGTTTTTTCCCTCCCCACACACACTACTGTAGTAGCCAGTAAATGTTCTTTCCTTTCAGGGGACTGTTTCTATCCCGTTCTTCTGTCTCTGTCTGTCTTCATAATACAGGGTCTCAGGTAAATCTTCAGTTAACGTGTGTCTGTAGATCAGTAGATGTCTTGTTTCATCCCATTGACAGAAACAAAACCTAAACCTTAATGTAACTCTTCCACGAAATTAACTTATTTTCTCTGTGTGTGTGTATATATATATGTATATTAAATATATTAATCATTTTGCTGAACTTCCTCTTTCACGGGGCAATTAGTGTTGCCAGTTCTAGGCACTGCTGGAGACCTTTAATCCTCATACGGGACAAGCGAAGCGCCATCGAGGGTTGTCACCGAGCAAAGCCACGGCAGATTTTGCAACATTTAGTGAAAAATTTCCAGTCCGCGGGCTCTGTCGGTCCCCGTGTCGCACGGCAGCGCGATGGGACCGTGAGCTTCTCTGCCTTAAAGCTGAGCCCCCTCGTTTCAGCTTCGCCTGCTCTTTTAAAAAGGGGGTCGCTATTCTTACTCCTGGCTTTTGTTTTCCTAGCAGAGGCAGGTTTGAGATGCCATGGTCTGTTCGATGGGATGAAGGCCCATAAAGATGAGCTGGAAATGTGGCCCCTATGTCTATGTGGGGCTGAGGGATGAAGAAAGGAACCTAAATCAGCATCTCTAGTGGTAATATTGGGTATTTTTGTCAGGATAAATAGCTTTAGGCCTCTCTTTACCAATATTAGCTAGCGTCTTGGTTTGATTTTTGGAGTCCAGGCCAGTTTCTTTTCACTAATATTGTGATTAAAACAAACAAACAAATCTATACATTTGTTCCTCTTTTAAAAAAAAGAAAACACTCCAATAGCTTAACAGTTCTGAATCCTTTCACTCACTAACTTGTCTCAGGATATGCATTGGGACAGGGATTAACTAATTGCAATAAAATTACCTCGGTGTAAGGATGTCAGCTACTGCCTACCTTAAGAATAAAAGAGATATCATTTGAAGGAATACTGCTAGGTTATGATATCTTCCTATGGCTTGGATTACCAAACCAGAATGCATAAGAAAAATTGAATTGCTTTCCATGGTTTATGTAATTAATCTGCATACTTTTAATTTAGATGTTGTTCCTGTGCCTGCTAAGTCATTAGCGCAGGATTAGGCTTGACTTTGAAACTCAGAAAACAGATGATAATGATTTTGTTCTAGCCGATATTTGTCTTCAGCTTTGATCTCCATCACTAGGCTTGCAAAAACATTTGGAGAGAGAGGAGAAATGAATACAAAAATCACAGAAGATATGATGTTTTCATTGTGCGTTAAAAGCAGAGTTTTTTCACGTTAGCCTTTTAAAAGTATTTTACTGGCCAAATCTGAATGTTGAGATTAAATTAACCAGCAGTGTCCTCTTTAAATGAGAAGTAACCTTGAAGTTTGGGAATGCACTTCATTTACCATACTCTAGGAAAAGTTTGCATGTACTTTGATAATTTTCTAAAAATAAATTTAGTAACTAATTAAATACCAATTAAGATCTTAAAAAAAAGGAGGGGAAAAAGCCATATTAGTAAAAATGTGATGTATGTACTTGCAGATCTGTCCATCTTGTGAGTAAAAAATATTCAAATTTGGTGAAATTTCTTATGTTGCATATTTTTTCTTTGAAACAAAATTGAATTTCTGGATGAGCTGAAATGCATTATCGTATGCATTAAAGGTTATACTTAATGCAAATGCTTGCCATCTTCAAATTCTTTGGAGTGTTTTTGATATGCAACGTTCGAAACCTGTGTTTCAGCTAGACATGGCAGCACTTTGTTTCACAAAGAAGGGTTTAACAAAATGACCTTTGATTGAGAAAGACTTGGATTGTCTTTATACGACGTTTCAATTGGGTCCAATAGTCTTTTGATTAGGTTCTGCTCCACTGACCACGTTAGATGTGCCTCAGCACTGAAGATCATTGCCTCCAATACACTGTGTGGCTCTCACCATGAAATTCTGGCACCTGATTTGTTTTAGTTAACTTTGGTGTCTCTGCCTATGTGTATAGCTGTATGGATGGCCATGATTTCTTGTTGCCTGTGATAGAGCCATTGCTTATTTCTGGCAGACGTTGGTTTCCTCTTGGTTTTCTGTTCTGCAGCTCCACTTCTTGCAATCAAAGGAAGACTCGTAGGGGCTGTGAGTCGCAGGCTGCGGAGCTTTGGCACCTGGCATCCCAGAGAGCGCTTCTGTTTTGCTGTTAACTCTGTAAGAGACACTTGTTTCTTAGTTTGTAGTTAAATAAGATATCTATAAAATGGTCAGAACTTGACATTCCCGAGGGACTCGGGTTGATGACTCAAGGGGGGAGGGTGGGGGTATTTGGGGTTTCTGCCTTTGTCACCCTCAGGCAGCCTGTTGCCAAAGAGAGGTTTTTCCTGGCGGGTTTAGCATAATGTGAGAACCGGGCTGGACCTTATTGCTTGCAATATTATTATTTGCCCATAATGTTTAAATACATCTTCAGGTAACCATTTGCCTTATAGCTATGTTCCATTGTTAGGAAAATTATCAATCGACTAAAACATGTTGTTATCTGTCATTTATATTATGTAGTATTACCTTGTAAGGAAGATGCTTAGCTGGTATAAATTGTCACAGCTTCGTTTGGAGCTGTGACAATTTACACCAGCTGAGAATTGGCGCCCTGTGTCCTATGGCACTTTATTACGGACCCATCGCTGATGGGTTAAATCTTAATTACTTGCGTAATGTCATATATAAATATATATATATATTTACAGGCATTCTATGGGGTACTGCTGCCTATGGATAAAGATTTGTACCCTAACCAGGTCATTATAATTTTTTCCTTAGCTATATGTGGAGAAGATATATTATGTTACAAAGGATGCATCATATATAACTCATGTAGTGCATATTATAATGCTGTATGTTATTAATTTAAGAAATCATTATTCTTGAGGCCCTACCTCAAATTTTGTATTTATGTGTACAAATGCAATTTATTGTATTATATATTTGCCTATTATATTTGGATGTGATAAAATTATTCAATAATGTATGGGCTCTAAAGACTCTAAATAAATGTCCAGTGTTTAAAACAGAAAATATGTTGACATTTTCTGGTGACTGGAGTTTCTCTTTTCCCACCACTTCCTTCCCCACCCAATACACACCACAAACATCATTCTTACTTAACACACGGCCTTAAGATATCTGCAGAATTGATCCGTTTGATTGTTAGAAACCTCGGGCAGCAACTGGAAACAGCCCTCTTGGGAAATGGAGATATTGCACAGTTGCAGAAACAAGTATCAATTAAATGGTTGGATTCTTAACTATTTGAGTGCTCTGTAGCTGGTGGAATAATTGATTGCTTATCAAAACACCAACTGGAATTGCTCAAATCCTTCTCATCCTATCAATTCAATCATCCCAAAGGTTGTTGAGCTGTTAAAAGCAATAGAGGTTCGTATCAGCTGGAGATGCAAATGAGAGGTGTAAGGGAGGAGGAACTGAAGCAGGAAAGTGTAAGGATCTTATTGCACCTTTTGTTTAAAGCTGAATTCCACAACACCCGATGTGGGAAGCAGGTTCCTCCCTTCCCAGCACCCTGCTCTGGAAACAGTCCCGATCCAACCTGCTTCGCTGCTGGCAGACACGAGCTTTGCTGAGCTTTCCCCAAATACAGCAGCTGAAGTACGATGTCTGATCATGATGTGGCATCAAACGTGGGTAACACAAGAAACTCTAACTAGCGTGGTGCCAAGAGCGTGACAGGGATTCTAGGTGAGGGCTTAATCCTGCAGACAGCTCAATAGCTACATGGCAGGACTGTTTCAGCAGCTCTGGCAATCAGTTCCCCCCCAAAAAAAGTACTTTATTCTGTCTGTAAACTTGCATTTCTCTGCGATGTGTATGTGCAGATGAAGGAGATGGCAGGACCCCATGATGGAAGGCTACAGTAATTCTTTGCATGTGTAAAGCAGTTTTCATCTTGGAGAAGTCTGAAGTTACCAGCGAGCATCGTAAGAGTCTCGAGAGGCAGGTAAGTGTCATTAGTCCCCTTTTCAGGAGGAAAAACTGAGGCACGTGGCATATGTCAAATCTCCAGAGTCAACCAATGTGAGTCAATGATAAAACACATTGATTTGGGGAGTAAGAGACAGTCATTTGCTGTCAGCATTAGGCACTGCTGCTTTAAATCTTTAAACTCATGGGAACGGATAAAAACCCATGTCCTTTTTAACTTGGTTGTATGGATTCACCCAGGCCATGCTTTAAACCAGTGTATGTCACTTAAATTACTAGAAGACAGGCACATCTTCTATTGCAGCACTAGCAGATGCACTTAGTTTGAAATAATTTTATGCTTTTGGGTACCGAAATTCCTATGGTCAGGGTGGAGACTGAAGGGCACATGTTATATTAATGAAATAGATTAATCAGTTGAAAAGTTTAATTTAGACTTTGTAGTTTTCAAACATTAGCTAACCATGCATTTGGGAATTAAAAAAAAAAAAAAAAGCAGTATGTATTGCTCCATGACTGAGTACAAAAGTAGATAAGTGATTTCTCTCTGTAAGGCCTCATTGTGGTGCATTTATTATTATTTATGTAATTATAAATCTTTATGTGGATACTTTTAGGCCGTTTGACTTATGATCTAGTCCTTTGCAACTATTTATCTGTTGGTAGGACAGGCATGGCACACAGAATTCCCCCCCCTCCCTTTACATCTGCTCTTTTTCTTAGTATTTATGTGTAAATGCTGTTATTAATTCCTGCCCTCTCCTGGCCGCAAAGAGAACTTTGCCCACATGGACCACAAGCATCTCTTCAGAGCCAGGAGAAATTGAGGAAATTTTCTATCCTATGAGCTATGAGGTGTGTTTCTTTATTATTATTTTTATTTTTATTTATTTACAACTGAGTCCACACATTCAGCTATGCTTAAAGTAATACTTAGTAGTTTTAATTGCCTTTCATCGAGAGAAAGCAAACAAACTTACAACTGCTCTGAGAGATACTGGGCCTAGTCAAAAATAACTCATCAAACTAAAAAAGTGCCACAAGCTTTGTAGCTGACAGAACTAAGAGTTTAACACCACACAGTTAGCAACATCACAATAATTTAGGTCAAAATTGAGAAGCATTCAACGTCCAACTGAGAGTGCAAGAACAATCTTTCACAGGAATATTATCCGAGCTGAAATCCAGCTAGCTTGCCAGGACTAACACTTCACTCTTGTGAAAGTGCCACCAGATATTATTTTTTTAATTGCTATGAATGTTCAGGAACACCATTTTAATTCTTAGCTGAATGTCATGCCTTTCAGCTATTTAGACTTCCAAGAAGATCATATCAGAATATCAGATTTTTTGGTGATAAGGGAAGATGATTTGTTGCCATTAGAGGAGGTGTAAAAATAGTGTTGGCTGGGAGAATGTGATTTTTTTTTTTGTCTGTCTGCTTTTCCTATCCTTTTCCAAAATGAACAAATGAAAATTCTTGTAAGGTTACTAATGTTCTCCCAATGTGTGATCATTTGGGGACAGTGCTGGACTATAGAAGGACTCATGTTTATTGGACCAGCTCTGCTCAGAGAGCTTCCTACCAAGTTGCTTGTGTTACTTTTTGCAGTACCTGTAGGCTTTTGGGTGTTTCTGATCAACAGAAGAGCGAGTCAGGAATGATAAGGGCATTCTTTACCCATGAGATTGTTCAGGATGTGCTTGAAGCTGTGCTTGATACAAAAATTTGCACTGAGTTATCAGGTATGTACCCAGAGTAATTTTTAAAATAGCATTTAATCCAGATTTATGTTAAGCTAATAAGAGATCTGTTCAAGAATATATCTATGACCAGTTTAAATTGGATATCTACCAAAGACTCCACACAAAGTGGAAAATTGGAAAACTTGAGTTGAATTAGATTCAGTTTTGTGTGTGGATAGACCCTGTTTTTTCTATCAGATAAGCACAAACATAGCTTAATTCAGATGTATAGACCTATTTCACAGAAAGAAATCTCTCAAATCTAGTAAATACTATGCAGAAAAATGATTTTATCAGGATGGGATAGAAGGGTGTGTCTTCACCTGCTGATGTACCACTGCCTTTTTTGCTTATTGCTATGGATATATAACATAGATTTATGTATACACACATACTCTTGTATAACATCTATATACTTCTCCCGATGCCACATGGGTAAGAGAGGTGCTAATGACACGGCACCCTAAACAAAAGTATGAATATACAAAGTTGTATTTGAGTAAAGGCTATTTTGAGACACTGACAATAAATTACTGAGATGCTTCTGAAATGACCACCCCAGAGATTTCCTGGAGTGCATTGCATTAAGTCGCTCACAGCCAGGAACAGCTGTTTCCAGAGATCTTACTAATTAAGTAATTAGGCAACCAAGTTATACCCTTTGCTCTTGCTAATGTAAAGGCGTGCAAACGCAACTACCCCCTAAGATGGGCATCGGTTTTTTTGTGTCATCCAAACTTTATCCAAATGTACAGCTTATTACTTTACATTTAAGATGGCTGGAATTTGCGTGATGTAGAACCAAATCGTAACGTGATGAGGAGAGGCAGCGGAGAGGAGATTCCTCTGGCTTTACAGCTGAAATGGTTTCATTTGAACTGTAGCAAAGCTAAACCTGCTGGAAATCTCACTCTGCTCCTGTTCAGTGGGATGGGAACTTCAGGTGGGGCCTATAATCTCCACTTCAAATTTAAATCAGGTGTGTTCTAGGGGAGAGTCATTGCATGTAATCGATGCCATGTTTCTTGCCAAGGATTGAGGCAAATTAAAGGCTGGAGGGAAGAAATATTTAAAGATAGGTTTTAAAACAGCCATCAGAACAGATTCTCAGATGACTCATGAGTATGTTTAAATACTTTATCTCCCTTTTACACTTTAGAGCTATGAAAGAGCAGCGGTTGACTTGAGCAAGGGCACGTGAAAAGCCCATGAACGGTACAGATTTCCCTATTATATCTCAGAACTTTTTTGTTTATTCATTCCAGGCATAAATTATTACTAAGACTAAATAGTTAATAAGGGTCGAGTCTTACTATTTTTATGCCCGGAGCAGGCGCGAAAGCACGCACAGTCCCCTGCGGAGCTGGGTGATCGCACCAGCGGCTGCGGAACCTGCCCCGCAGCGGGGACCGCTGGTCCCCGGGGAATTCGTCTTTTGCGGGGAGAAGGGTCGGGGCCGCCCCCCACCTGAACCGTTTGGGAGACGGGGCGGGCGCTGCGCTCTCCCTGCGCCGCGGGCCGCTCGGTGGCCGTGACCGGGCGGCGGCGCTGGCGAGGCCCGGGGGGGGCCGCGCGTCACGGCGGGGGGCGGGCGGGGAGCCCCCGCTGCGGGGGCGTCGGGGCCGCGCCTGGGCAGCGGGCGGAGCCGCCGCCGCCTGCCGGAGCCGCTCCGCGCGTCGGAGGCTGCGCTGGGCTCCGCTGGGCTCGGCGCGGCTCCGCAGCAGCTGCCGGGGAGGGAGGCGGGCGCCGCCGCCCTGGCCGCGCCGATGGGTCTCCTCCTGCTCCTCTGGGCGTGTGCGGCCGCCGCCGGGGCAGGTGAGGGGCCGGTGTCCGCTCCTGCCGCCTCCCCGCGCGGGGGGAAAGCGAGGGCTGGGGCCGCCGCCCGGCGTGCGTTGGTGGCGGGCGGAAACTTCGCGGGGCGGCGGCGGCGGGTTGTGCCCGCTGCGGGGAGCGGGTGGAGCGGGGAGGCACTCCGGTGGGGCTGGGCATCCCTCGCTGCGCGGGTCTCCGCGGGGGCGCAGCCTGCATGTCCCCAGCGGGGACCCCCGGGGGACGAGCGAGGGAAAGTTTTCGGGAAGCGGCGTGTGCGCTGCGCCCCGCGGGGACGGGGCGCGGGTGGAGCGGGGTGGCCGCGCCGGGGTCCGGCCGGGCGCTGCGCGGTGCTGCCCGCGGTAGCGGGGAAGCCGCGTTACCGGCTGCGAGCGCGTTATTCCTGCCGGTGCTGTGCCCGCCGCCTTATTTCTGCGGCGTTGCGCGACCTAAGTAGCGTTTCTTGTTCCTTGTGGAGGCTTTGTTCTCTGTCCTCTTGCCCCGGGTAACGCTCTGCCTTGGTGGAGCTCATGAGGGGGGACGTTTCTCGATGGTGCTCGTAGCTATTCTCAGGGGAATTACGCAGCACAATTATCAGAAGTGCAAAGGATTCCATGTTTTAAAATTACAATTATGGTAATTATTACCTCCTCAAAATCTGCACATCTTGAGAGGCGTGACATAAAAATAGCTGGAGGAAAATACTGCTTGTCCATTTCGTAGTGGTGTTACTACTAATATTGCACACAGAAATGCTGGAAATGGTCAGTAGGACCCAAAACTCCACTACCTGGAATTGCGAAGCCACTTGGAAAGTTCTTTGTGTGCAACAATTGCCGCTGAAGCTGTGAAAGAGCAAAATGCCTCTGCCAGAGCCTACTCTTTACCATTTGAATGATTGCACATGGGTACGTGGGAATGACTTGGTTGTGTCGAGTGTGCTTTTGCTTGAAGTTTTTTCCCATCCCCAAATAGCACGTTGCACATGTTGAGGAAATTATAACTGTGCTGCATTCGTTGTATAGCTGCACGTTAGCTAGATGGAGTGTGACATGGTTGCTGGTGCTGGGGTGTAGGTGATAAAGGCGTAAGCAGAGAATACAAGCTGTCAGAACTGTAAGGCAGAATTAATTTCTTTTTAGGGATTTCCTGGTGACATCATTCATAATTATATTGCTTAATCCTCTAATCTGCTGTAGTGCCTTCAGTTCACATTGGGCCAAATCCACCAAGTCCCGAGATGATTTCTATTCCCACCCACCTGACTGAACCATTTGGAGTTTTGCTTGTGTAAGCCACTGATTTAAGGGGAATGGCCCAATTACTTTAAATAGGAATTAAAAGCAACATCAGTCAGAATCGGGCCCAAGCTTTGCACTGTTCTCCAGTGAGAGCAGGTGGGTTGATGGTTAATTTTTACTTCAGAAAGAAATGCTCTTTCCAGCTTCTCATTCCACTGAAGAGAGACAGCGTAAAATACTACATGCAAGTGCGGTTGATATGCCTGTGGTATCTTTCTGATAGACTGTGAGAGACCACAAGGGAAAAGGAAACTTGGTTATCATACCAAAGCTGCTGATTTGTTGTTTATTAATTATTAACCAGGCTTTTGAGTGCCTGCTGCAGTTCCAAGAGACAGCACAGGAGAAGGACTAGGTATTTAATGCAGTGTATGCTCTTGCTAAACAGTTGCTGTGACATTAGAAATAGTCTCTGGTTTTGAAAGCATTTTAAAAGCTGGAAGGGGGCACACTGAAGTTGTCACACAAGATCCTTCACTGGCATAAATCGAAGCCTGTGGAGCTGCGGTGATCTATACATGTTGAGCCTTGGGTGTTCAGGCTGGAATAAACAGCTTTAATAGAGCAGTGGAGCTACTGTGATTTATGGGAGTGCCTATACTTGCTAGATGTGGTTTCCGTCCTCATCCTGTTGATGTCTGTGGCCGAGCTTTCACTGACTTTTATGGGGTCAGGACTTGCCTTACTGGACATAGTTTGTCCTTTGAGTTGAGCAAATTTTAGTCCCTACTTGACCTTCCTTCATATTAGTAGGTTTTTGCTGATCTGAATAGATCTAACCTCTTTCAAACGAGGAACAGCATCACCGTTCTTGGCAGAGACAGCAGATACTATCTTTTCTAATAGATAAGTTCACACAATTTACACTGTGCTGCTTTTCATTTGAATAAAAACCTTAGAAGAAATAATAAGTCCTCCTGTTTTTCTTCCAAAGCAACTTTTGCTTTTATTTGTGCTTTTATTTTGGTTTTGTTTGTTTGTTTTGGGTTTTTTTTCCCCCAGAAAGGCCTCTCCCTATATATATATGTGTGTGTGTGTGTTTGCGTCTGTAGTTTGTAGGTTGCAGCCCCTGCACTGGAAGAGTTGCTGTGGCTGGGAATTAAGAGGTAGATAAATTCTCTCCTGTTGATCAGCTGGTCCGTCAGTGTGCACAGCATCTGTTGTGGTCCTTCAGTGCATGAGTGTCTAGGGCAGGTGAAGTCAAAGATGGTACTAAAAGCTTGATGCTGCTGCTGATTATCTGGGAAGTTTTTACTTTTGAAGAAGTTTATCTGGGTTTATATTCTGTAATGTTAATTTTCTACAAAAAGGTGTTTATGCCCACATCCTTATGAAGGCATTATACGTGTATTCACTTGGATATGTCAGCACTCTTTGAGCTTTAGTTCTGCCAAGTGCCTCTAGATCTTAATTATCATTGTAGGGCAAGGTTGCTAGAGACCTCCTAAAGTTGTCTTTTCAATATTTTTTTACTACTCTGCCCCTTATGAAATAGCATCCTCTGCATTAGCACAGCGCATTATTCCAACAAGTTTTAATACTTGAGTAAAGGAAAGGCAAAAGTGCTGTGGTACAGATGATTTATGAATAGAATGTGTAACTTCTTGTTCATTCTGTACACCTTGGTAATTTCTTTGAGCTTCTCCAAGAATAAAACTAGAATATTTGCTGCTTAACTGATCCAGAAGCACAGTCCTGGAATAGCAAATGAATCAATTTAGATCTGAACGTGAAGCCCACTCAGTGGAAATCAGTCTGGATGTGCTTTACAGGTCATGTCCTTGTTCCATGGAAGTTAGTGGGACTTTTAGCATTGACTTCAGCTCTGTCAGGATTTCATTCTTGGAGCCTGTTAGTGAAAAATTTCATTAGGAAGGTGCTTGCATCCCACAGGAGATATTTGACCTGTATCTCGGGCACAGATCTCATGCCACCCTTATTGCTGTGTTGAGAGAGACGTGGTGGTCAGGCTGGTCTCTTCCCATCGTCATCCCTAGAGAATGGAGATACGTTTAATGAACTTGGCGCGCCATAACCATCGAGTTGCCCTGAACTTTTGAACAGAACAACTTCAAACTGCTAGAGTGTGTGTCTTTCTTGTCAATCCCATGAAGTCCCTACTACTTCAAGGAGTGCCCAGTCTTTTCCCGGGCATAAGCCGTTTCTAAATTTAGGTTTAGATTTGTGCTTCTCCAGCAGGTGCTACTGCTGGTTCAGGTGAATGAATGTCTGCTATTTGTCTGTAGGCTTTGGCACGCTGCACAGGCACCGACTGTGCTGAAATACGGAGGTGCGCTTCCAAAGAAAAATCCGTTTCATGAGTCACCCCAGGCTCTTAGGTTACCGGGTGGCATCCTTTGCCCTGCTACCGTATTTCCCCCGGGTCATTTTGACCAGTTGAGAAAACAGATTATGTTTAGACCAGGAGCTGTGGGGCCTGATCTGTTAGTCACAGCTAGGTGTGAAATGTGAGAGGAATTTTCAGTCCTCACGTCTCCCTGGAAATCGTGTAGCCAATAGATGAATGCTGCAAATCTTTTTCATCTTTTTGCATAGGTGGTTATGCTTTTATTTATTTATTACTCTGTAGCCTTACGAAGATACTGGATTAATGTATCAGTTTCAGAATGTTTTAACTTGTGTGTAGCAAGATCTGTGGAAAGGAAATAGTTCAATTGAAAGAAATGGGAAAGAATATCTTCTCTTTTCTGCAGCAGAGGTGCTGTCTTATAAGTAATTACTGTATACAATGTGTGAGTGTGAAGGTACTAGAAATGTCTGCACTAGATATTCTCCTCCCTTCTTTTCATTACCTGATTTGAAATAAAAATTGATCTAATGCTGTGTCTCTCTTTCTCTGTGCCTCCAACAGCTGTAGGATTTGGAATGGATCCTGACTTACAAATTGATGTAATCACAGAACTGGATCTTGTGAATACAACTCTTGGGGTAACACAAGTGTTGGGACTACACAATGCCAGCAAAGCGTTTTTATTCCAAGGTAAGATGAGCATCCTCGTTTCTCTCATCTCACTTCTGCTTGCAAGAGCTCATAAGAGCTTTGGTGCCTAACTGGTTCCCTGTACTGCTGGTCTTACTTAACTGTTGCTTAATTTAATTTTTATGTTTTGGAAATAGTTACTTTCCTGAGATACATATGGCATTTTTTTTAGTGTGCCATCAGGCACTTGAGGTTAGAGATCTTTAGGGAAGTTTGTTTGGGTAGGTTTTCAACACTCCCCGATATTTATTTGTAACTAAATACATCAAAGCAGTTCCAGGGCGCGGTTGTATTCTTTTGTAGGTTGGGATTGTATACATGCAGAGACACAGCTGAAGCAGTGGAACTGTGAGAAAGTATTTGATGTGTTGACACTGATTGGTAACACGTAGCAAGTCTTCCATCAGCTTTGTCAAAACTGTTAAAGTGAGAAAATTGAACAGTATTGCATTTAACTGTCCAAGCTGAGTACCAGGTATAGAACAAGTCACTTGGATTTTTTTTTTTTCGTTCAGTATTCTAAGATAATGCTTGTGAAGTGTTTTAATTTTTTTATTTATATGTATTTTTTTTTAAGTGAGTGAAATTCTGGATCAATTAAGTTTTACCGTGGACTCAAGTAAGGTCCAGATTATGACACAATGTCCTACGGGCTGGAAGCACTGATTTATTACAATATGCTTATTAGGGAAGAAAGACATTTATATCAGTTGAGATTAACATGCACATCAAAGCACAGTTAGGAACATTTTTGTTGTGGAAACTTCCCATGTTTTTCCTTTACCGTGCTTTACTCTGTGTTGAAGTGTGCTTGGTAGTGTGTTTGATATCTGTCCTCTAGCTGTTTTTAGAAGCAAATTACTACAATCTCATTTAGCTTTAGTTCCGGATCTGCAACGCTAACCGACTTTAAGTAATAAGAGAAGCGGGTCCATAATCTTAGTTTGTTCTTTACCTGGCCAAGGCCAGTGTAGGAGCCAGAGCAGAGAGACTTCTGGAGACCTTCTCAGAATTTGTTAGTTGTATTTCCAATCTTTCGTGCTAAATTGAGTAGCATAGTTTTCACTTGTTCCTGGATTAATGTCCGTTAATTTATTGATTTAAAGTTACAAATTGTTTTTCTTCCGATACCCCAAATCCAGGTTTGTCTATTACGGACAAACAAATTCCTCGGAAGCCTGCATTGGCCTAAGTGACTTAAAATATTTTAGTATTTCCAATTGCTATTCTGTGCAGTTAGTCACAACCGCACTGATGAGCTGTGATGCTGAGTTTTAACATGCTGGTGGTCAAAGCTGCAGGGAAGAAGACCAAGATGTGTTTTTCAGTGCACCGATTGAAACCATTATTGAAACCATTTATACTGAAAGGAGCTTTGAAAGGCTAATGGTGAAGATGTTATGGATATTCAGTTATTTTTGCCTTGGGGGACCCCACCTATAGTTTACAAACTTGGAGAAGGCTAGCGTAAAAAAGGTAGAGCTTGTAAAGTTCAGACGAGCGGATAAATTGGAAGATGTTTGTGGGAAGCACTGAACAGAAATTCACTGTATGAAGTGGGTAAACAATTTGAAGTCTGTGGTTAGTTGTGTTTTTTTTTTTTTTTTTTTAATTCCCACAATAGAAGTTGTTCTTGCAAACGCGCGCAGGAATAGCCTTGTGCTTGGATATCACCTCTAGTATGAAACTTCTTGGAAGATGGCTCAGGAAGATTATTGTCTTTAGTTAAGCTCATCAGCCTTTGGGCTGGGAGAAGACTGGAGACCTTTGGTCTATTACTCTATCCTGAGAAAGGTCTGCGACGGGTCTTTTGCTGCTGCTGTCAGACAGGATGGAAATCCAAGGCTGCTTCATTGGCTGCTTCCCTACTTGTTCCTATCGGTTACTTGTTAAATGTCAGCAATGTGTCGGCAGCTGTACGGGTTTTACTAACAGAGGTGACTTACTTTCCAACTACAGTTTGGCTGTGTGCCAGGTCCTTTGGCTGGAACCAGGAGATACTCAAGTTTCGATTTTTATCTTGCCGTAGTGTAAAACCGATATAGGACTCGGGGCAATGAATGGGCAACTGCTATGTCTAACAGAGATTCAAGTAGCAAACGTGATGCTCCCAGAGGAGAGAAGAGACTGGAAGTTAGTGCTTAGTTTTAAAATTACTGTATCCTCCTGGACCAGCTCTCCCAGTCTCCGAGATGCAATCCTTTCAGCGAAGCCTTGCTTAGATGAGTTCTTACCGTGAGTAGTTGATGCACGCTGTGCCTCGCTGGGCAGGGACGGGAGGACCTTTGTCACCGTGCAGGCTCATTGCTGAGCATGGAGCCACCTTAGAAGACGGCTTCACTCATGTGCCTTCACCACTGAGGATTTCCTAGTTTAGGAAATGAGAAGAAGAGTTTGAGCACGTTCTTTGGTGTTCGGTTTCATAGGGACAGTTTTGCCCGTGCCTTTGGCAGTGTCCTCACAGCGACGTAACAGGGCTCTGAGCGTCCACAAAGGTTTCCCCGTGGATGGTTTTCTGTCTTGTAAGATGTATTTATGGCTTTACTAGAGCTGTTCAAACTGAGAATGTTCCTTTGTGTGCCTCTGGAAGTCTACATCTTTGAGGTAGAGAAATGGTAATTTTTCCCCAACTCAGACAGTTATGTGTGCTGCTGGAGTGAAAAAATGGATTGTTTCTCCTAAGTGAGATTCTTTTTCTGTGAATTAAACTCTTTGAAATTGAAAGGTTTTTAAATTTTGGGCATTATTTTGGTTGCATTTAGAGACCAAAAAAAGGAAGGAGCAAGGTGTTGGGAAGATATGCACAAAAGAAACTATTGTTTTTAATTAGATTTTTGATCAGCGATGTTAGCTCTCTTACAGCAAGTGACATACTGTTTGTTACAAAGTTTCTGGGGAATTATGGCATGATTTGATTTATCCCAGAGAAAATGTAGAAGGACTTTTTTTTTTTTTTTTTTTTTCCCCCCTGAAGAGTTAGCAATTTCAGTTCAAGACAACCTCAGTGAAGCCAGTTATGTATTCTGATTTTATGATAATATTGGTAGCAACAGCTGAAACTCAGATTTCTGTGGGCAGCGGCTTTACAGGCAAAGAAACAAATTCAGCTCGGTTGCAAATTGTGTGACAGCATGATAGAACCAAAGTGGGAACTGAGAGATGTGGGTTGCCTTTGGGCGAGCAAATCTGCTCCTAATTCAGAAAAGTGTAGAAACCTATAATTAAGTGTTGTTATCTGAGTGGTCCTGTTGGGCATGGACTTCGATTATTAGAGTATTTCAGCTGGATTTTTGATTGATCAGTTTTATTATTTGTGTGTTTCTGTTCCATTCTCTCTGAAACGGAGATGAGGGAACCTAAAAAGTGGTGTAAGCACTGACAGTGTGAATTAGATAAAATGTAGACATCTAACTCAGAATTCTGCAAACAGCCTGACTCTTCAGGTTCCCAACATTATGGTGTCTTAATTATTTACCTTTTATTTATTATTTATATTTATATAAATATATTTATATATTATTTATTTATTTATATACGAGCGGGGTAAATAGGCTTTGTGTCCAGATGGGTTGTTTTAGCACAAAGAGACAAAGGAGGGCGAATGGATTCTTGGCTAGAGTGCATTCAAGATCCTGGTGTCTGACCTCACATCTCCTCACCTCCAACCAAGAGTCCAAAGAATTCAAGGAAACAGTTCTGGGGGCGGGTAGGTAATGTACCTCAGAGAAGTGTATCATCCACCTAATGCATTACAATAACATCTTACAAACGTTGCATCTGTAAATGGTATCTTACAAACGTGACAAAATTATACTGAAATTCCTAGAATGGGTTTATAATACAAACTTTTAGTACATTAAGAAACACCGAGCCATGTCTTGCTTAGTGCAGCTCAGTCCTGTTCTATTTCAGATGGCAGGGAAGCAGGGCTTGTTTTGGCCCTGTAAGTGGAAAGCTCAGCAGGATCTTGAGTCCTGTGGCAGAGAAAGGCTTTCACTACAAATAAGGCAAGAGGAGGTGCTAACGGGCTGTCCGGTTTTTAGCTACACTGAGCCCAATGTTTAGCCTAGCTGTTACATTCTCTGATTACCTTAACCAGTCTGACTTTTATTCTGTGCTCAGTTCTTGTTGGGGAAGTAAAATTTTATACCTTTTACAACCTGTCAGCCATGCCCATTTCTTTTTAATTCCTCTTATCTCAAAATCTCTTTTGAACTAACAGAGGCTTGAAGCCTTTACTTATAAAGCAGTTCCCCCAATAAGTTTATAAATGTTTTGCTGCTTCTTTTCCTAGCAATCTGGCAGTATTTTTCAACTTAATCTTTGAATTAGGAATGGCCTTTTATAATGGATAGCATGCAGGAAAATAAACCAGCAAGTACTTTTAAAAGTCTATTTATATGTAGTCCCTTCTTCCTTGACTGTTCCTTTACTTGCATTAAGCAACCACTGGATTTATAAGTGAAACGCCTGCCCTGCAGCACAGAGTTCGGTCCTTCTTCCCAGTTCGTACCAGTGACTGCCGAGTTCTTTTCTGCACAGTCGTAGCTCCAACAGGAGATGTGAAAGAATAGTGAGTATCTTAAAGCACAAAGAAAGGCAACGATTTTGTGAGAAAAGAGTGAATCTTGTTGAGTTCCTGAAACAAAAGAGCTGTCCTGCTTCAGGGCAGAAGAGAGAGCAAAGCTGCGGTCCCAAGGGAGGTAGAGGTGCCTTCCAGCAGGCTCACTTGAGCTTCTAGATGATGTGCATCCCTCTTTCTTGGTGTTTCCTCTCAGTGTGTTATGAATCCTGGTTTGGTGTGTTTTTTTTTTTTTTTGACACCTTCCTCCTTGACTTGCTAATTCCTCGCTTACAGAGCAGAGGTGTTTCCAGATCCCGCTCTAGAAGTCTGAGTCCTAAAAGCCAGCTTTTGCAGTACAAAGTCTAAGGGGTTTGATGTTGTTGTCAGGACTGGCCACATACCCTTTATATCAGGAACTTTAAGTGCGCTTCTGCTGGGGTGGTCTTCAGGATACACTTTTTACACCCTGGCTGTGGGGCAGCAGCTCAGCACCGAGGTGCGCTCAGTAAATGCAAAGGGTGAGTCGGCCGCGGCCTTCGAACATCTTCTCACCCCGGGTCTTGGTGACCTGTGTGCAACAGCTGAGGTTTTAATCCACTTCAAGTGTTAAAGCTCGGCGTAATGTGCGAGGTGTGCGAGCCGCAGAGCCGAACGCGAGGCGGCAGGTAAGGACTGGAGGAGGAAACTTGCAATTACCCTTCTTGGGGTGGACAGCAGGGAGGTCTGCGGTGAGTAGCAGAGATAAACTTTGATTTTGAGAGTTCCAGGCGTCGGTCCCTCTTAACATGAGATAACACAATGAGAGTCATTGCCTTCTGTGTGATCTCTCCTGGTATGTTTATAGCAAATGTTAAGTATAAGCAGTATTGTTTTTACAGAGCACAGGTCTCACTGTAGCAGAAAAATTGGGAAGGCGCAACATGGGTGGCTCGAAATCTTTGTGCTACCTTCAGCTGTCGTAAAACAGGGTAGCTCTAGTACGTTTTCCATGCCCTGTGGTATCCAAATACCCCGTTTTGGTGGGAGGTTTAGGGGTGGCAGCGGAGCAGAACCTGTGGGCACACCGGGGTGCCGGCGTCCCGCTCTGCCACGCGCTTGGCAAAGCAGGCGATGACCCTTGCGCTCTTGGAAATAAAAGGAACATTTATTATTATTATTTTTTTTAATTTATTTTTTACTAAATATTGCCCACCGCCCTCCTGGGCTGGCAGCTGAGCGCCTGCACAGCCGCTCACTTGCTGCTTTTTTCCAGGCTGATTAGGTTTTTTTTTTCCCTTTTAAAATACGCTTTTCCTGAGGCGTCAGCAGGCTGGCGGTTGGAACCGGCCGGAACCGGCCGCGTCCGGCATGAGGCAGCTCCCGCCTCTCCTCACGGAGGTGCCAAAACAGGTGTCTCTTCATGGAAGCTCTGCAGGCTCCTCAAACTTGTGAACTTTATTATTATTATTATTTTTAAAGAGAGATTTTTCCCTGTTACCTGCCGAGTGGTGCAGGTCTGCGCCAGTTTCCACAAGGGTGAGGTAAATTTGGGGTTTTGCCCCATGTTGCCTGTGGGGCACCAGTAAAGTGTCTGTGATGCGTGCTAATTTTTAACAAGTGTTTTTGGAGGATACAACTTGGATAATGTGCTTTTTTTGGTTAGTGATTTAGAACCTTATTTCTGCTGTGCTTGGGTGGCTCATCTGTAAGGTTGAAGTCCTAATGCCCTTTTCTCTAACAACAGTGGTGTGAAAAGAATTCATGAATTTTTGTAGAGGTCTCAGATACCGTTCTGGAATAATTAACTTGGTCATGGTCTGTTCTGTCTTCAGAGGAGGATTCGAATAGGGCAGATTTACTGTTCAGGGTGAGCCTCGAACAATAAAAATAAAGCAAAAGTTCAGATCCTTGTTTGTTAAATAAGTATTTTTTGCTCTTTGTTCTTTACTTTGTGCACTGACTGAGACAGGGCCCTTTGGAAAGCTGGTGTGAGAAAGATGTTGGAACCTGGAGGGTCGAGCAAGGTTTTCCTGTGAGACTTTAACCATAACATCCATCTAACATTTTTTTTTAAAAATATAAGTAATGTTTTAATTTGTTTTGTATACACAATGTCATATATGTTTTTTGGCAATGAAATCATTAGGCTAAGTGTGGTGTGTTGTGGGGTTTTTTTTGTTTATTTCATTTGTAAACCTGGCCATTTTCAGACCAGAGAAATGATCTGGAGTTGGAACACAATGAGCTAGGAGGGGATGAGGGAGATGAATAATCTCCAGTGGAGGAAATTAAAGATCACTTGAGACATAATTATTGAACAATGCTTTGAGGCTCTAAAGATACATAAACTACTGTTAACTTTGTCAGTTCCCAGAAGTGGGTTTTAAAATACTCATATATACCCATCCAGTGTTGGCTGTTTTCACTCCTGTTTAATAGTTGAATTATGTTGGAAACCTGTCTAGGAGTAAAATTTATCCAGCATATTGATATGAAGGTATAAACTGTAAGTCCTCGCAGAGCTTCTTGTTCCATATTCTTTTGTTAAAACACCACTACTCCACCCAAAGTATAGACTAAAATAGAAACCTACTCATATTAAATGACAGTGACCAATTTCTACTTTTCTTTTTTTTCCATCCTGAATGTTGACATGCGGCCTTCTGTTACTTGACATTTTTTGGGTTTCCCATCATGTCTGTAATGATCAGGAAAGGATTCAGAGCACACGTTGCTTCTGTCCTTGGCAGTTATTTTTACTTTCCTGGGAGACAATAATTGTGCTGCTTGTCTGTCTTCATTGCCACGGTGGTAAGTACAGAGGGGAAGAGGGATAAGCACTTCAGTATTCCTGTAGTATGCTGAAAGCCTCAAATGCTTTTGGCAACCTGTTGACAAAGTCCTGTAATGAAGATGAGCAGAAATAAAATAAAAGGTCTCTGCTCTTCAGTGGGCAGAGGGGGATGCAGAAATTAGTTTCTGATACTGGCAGTAAGCATAGCTTGCTTCCACACCGCATAAGCATCTTGGTCCTTACAATGAAAGTAAATCAATTTAGATAAAAGAATAACAGTTTGAGTTTCTTGTATCTTCATCAGAACAGAAAGGCAACAAGAATTGTCTTTTTTCCTGCAGAGGATTTTGGCTAACTGGTGCTCTTAAGTCATATCATACTGCATGTAATCAGGTTTTATTAGCTGCTTCTTCAGCAAACGAGTATTGAACTGGAGTAAGAACATAATTCTATAGTATCTTATCAAACGGGACATGGGCTAGTCAGAGTTTTGGCGAAGCAGAACCAGTACTTGAGTTGTGCTGCCCTGAGGTGAGTCCCTGCACAGCGCTGACCGTCTCTGGGTGCGGAACCCTGCCCAAGTTCAGGTCAAGTCCCGGCACCTGACCCCGCAGGTCTGGGTCACTGGACAGATTCTGGGGCAAAAGAGAGCAGAATCGGGGCGTTACTTGGCGCTGCTGAGTTAAAACTGCTTGAAACGCAGCGGGAGGGAAAAGCAATGCTGAAGAATTGAGTTCTCACTCTAGGCAATGAATCAAAGTGGCCCATTATAGTTGGTTTTGACCCCAAGAGGGATCTCTTAATTTTCAAAACCGTTTTAGTAGAAATGTGTTAATATCCATTTGATAAGAATATTTACATTCATCCTACTTGATTATATTACTTCTAAACAGAGCTGCATCTTCTGTCTGAAAAGAAGTGGTGTTATTTGAAATTACTATCACACAAATTTAAACATCTACAATGGTTTTTTTTTTAAAGATTTTGTATCTTTAAAAAGTACACAAAGGCAGATATAATCAGACCCAATGCAAGAGCCAGGCATGGACCATTTCCTGTGGTGAAAAACCCCGCTGGCTTGAACTACCTATCAAGAATAAAAATTAGATGCTACTTGAGGCCTCAACCCACTTCTGTGCCAAATTCTAGATTAATCTTGCTACCTGCAGTGTGGGTGTATAAATGACACGAGGGGGACATTTTTTCTCTTATTTTTCATTTTTGCCACATAAATGGTGTGAAGTAATCATGTCATGCTGTGCTGGTTCATGGCGTTATATCATGTGATTGCCTTTGCTTCTGTGGCCTTTTCAGTGATACAAAATGCAGAACATTGGATTTTTTTTTTTTTGATAGAATGGACAAAAAAATTGTTTTTGGCAGCTGATGTCCGCTAAACCATTCGTCTAAATCAGTAGTTACGTAGGTTGCATACCTGCTAAAAGAGCGAAGTTGGTTCTGTAATTCTGACAACAGGGATCTGTGAATCACTATTTTGGAGCAGTAAGTACTGTAGCTGAGCATTGGTGTTTTGGCTTCCTAAAAATCTTTTCTTGCAGGCCGTCCTCCCTCCTCGTGTGGTAACATTTCTTACATAGTTACAGCTGAGTTTCCTGTTGGTCCTCTGTGCTATAAATAGGGAAAAATACTATAGGATCTCTACAGCTGCACAGATTATTTTACCGAGTGTGTCCTCCCCTTGCACATAGGGGTGACTCCTACCTCCGAAGCCGAGTTTTCCATTTGGCATCAGTGGGAACAGACACCTCCTACAGCGGACAAATTTGTGTTCTAAAGCTTAGTTCTGTGTTGTGCCACCTCTTTTTTTTTTTTTTTTTTTTTTAAATTTTAATTTTTATTTTATCTTTTGTAAACTGGAAGGCAGCAAAGATGCTTGGAGAGCACAACATGTATAAAACTAGATCTCGGAGGTTAAATACTCGTTGCTTCTGTGATGAAAGACTATCCACAGATGGCATTCAGACCTGCCTCTGCTTTTCTCTCTTTGCTTTGGCTCATCATGCATAACAATGTCGAAATTTTAAAGCCTATTCTTGGGGACTGTGGAAAATAACAAAGCCAAGATGTGTGGGAGGAGAAGTGGGGTTTGTGCGTGTGTGTCATGATTTTTCTTGGTCTGCGGAGGTCTCTACGGATGTTCATCATGCTGCTTGGAAAATGAACCAGCACAGGCTTAAAACATGATATTTGCAGAATAATTTGGTAAATGCCAATGATTTGCAAGCCTTACGTACTGCGCTTTATCTCAAATCTTCCTTTTAAGGGAGTCTACTGAGAAGTTGTGGTAGGAGGACCCTGTGCAGTATTAGTTACAGTCATCGTATTAGGGCAATGGTGGGAGTTTACGTTTACTTCATTGTAATTAATTATGAAGCCAGAACAAAATTAAAGTTCTTTTTTGTAATATCATTACCCACACATTTAAAAGTCATGGTCCTCTGTGCTAGCCTTTTGTTCTCTGATGCTGGCAATGCTTTTAATGTTTTTTGATGTCTCGCGAGTACCAGCTTTGAGATTGGATATTCTGCCTTTCCAGCTTTATGCCATCCTAATTGTTTCAAAATGTAGTCATTAAAAAAAAAAGTCAACATTATTGCTGGTGTTATTGCTAATGGCAAGAAATGCAAAAAAGGGGGACACATGTGGCAGTTCTATTTAAATAAAAGCTTATTTTCAGAAACAAAGGCTTATGGAGCAAAAGGGAGTGCTTAGTACCCCAAGCACGTTTGCTGTTACGGATGAACCCACAGCAATGGATGCTATCAAAGTTGTCATATTTTATTCATGAGTTGTGGTATGCTTGGGTGAAATAAGAAAAGCAATGCTCCAAATCATAATTATGGTGTAAAAAGATAAAACAGTTATTATTGTGACATTTTTGAAAATTCTTCAATCCCTCAAATAATTTGTATAAAACTTGCAGGGAATGACTAAGTATGTTAGCTGTATTTATGATTCTTTGTTGGGGGACTGTGTGGAACACTTCACAAACAGAATTTGTACATATTTTGGGAGAGTATATAAATGTGTGCTTATGTGTGTTCCAAGAAACAAAGACAACTAGAATATTGAATATAAACATAATTGTAAAGAGGCTGACAGCAGAAATTATACTTCAGTAGAGAAAGGCTTTGACAAATGTATTATGCCTCATGTTATTATCATGCAGTTAATAAATAAAACAGACACCCAGGATTTAATTTGCTTTAGCAATAACATGGAAGTGATTTTTTCTGAGGGAAAGAAAACAGAAGGGAGAATTAGTTCATGAAACACATTTGTTTAATACTTCTACAAATTATATACAGAGAATAAAGAGAAAACATAAGATTTTTAGTAATAAATGAGCTAAACGCTTTAAAAGTAATTAAAAAACTATTTATTGTCAAGTCATTGGGAGTTTTTGAACCAGGAGAGCACTTCAGCACATGCTTACTTTGAACTTTACGGATAATTTCATTTCCTTTAGTTGGATTATTCATGTGATAAAAGGCTTTACTGGACTGGAAATTAAAACCTTTGTGTAGGTGTAGCCAGGTCTGTTGGCTGCCATAAGTAGCGTTAGGCATTGTAACCTCTCTGTGCAAGTGACAAACCTGAGTCAGAGTTTTCTGTTTTGCTGAAACTTTCCTGTTAATGAACTATTTAAAGCTAGTGTTTTGATTTACATGTATAAGAATACAGGTTTTCACTAGGGAGGCAAATTCTGATTTCTGTGTGGCCTTGCTGAAGTTAGACTGGGATTTTCAACAGAGTCAAAATGATTTAGGCATTCAGCTTCTCTCCTGCTTCAGCAGGATCTTGTACTTGTAATTTCTTTGAAAATCCAGGTTATGGATTACTTGTTGACAGTATCTGTCATATTCATGTTAAACTTAGGAATCCTAAAGCACTTCAGAAGTACTTGGTATTATTATTTATTTTTAATACTGTTGCCATAAAGTACGAGCAGCATTTATTATTACCTGTAAAAAAGAAGAGTGCTAAATGACAAATCAGAATTATTACATATTCCTTAAAAATGCAAATGGATCAGTCTCTGCATGCTCTATTGAAAAATCTCAAATTTTGTTTCTGGATTATGAACATGCTAAGGGTTATAGTGGGAGGAAATAAATCCAAACTACAATTAGTAGTTACTGGCTTCTATGTCTCATTTTTGGTTCTAGATGCTACTCACCTTCTGGTGCCATCTTAAGCTTCTTTTAAACAAATGCGTCTGGAGAACATGTTTTGTCAAGTTCAGTATATATTTTTTTTTAAAGTAACTTCTAATTTTGCGGGTATATGACTCTGAGCATACCTGAAAATGTTCTGTAGAAGAGGAGGAAAAAAAATGCTTAGCTTGTTTTTGCATGAAGCCACAACAGAAACAGTATTTTTGGGTGGCTCATTATTTTGCACAACAATAACATTTAATATACTCTCTTAAAATAGATCCCCGAAGCGGACAGTACTCCTGCAAAATGGACAACATATCAGTGACAATTCTTAGGAATTACTGCTTTTTCCCCGAAGTTACATACATCACTTCTGGCTGTGTTCAAACATGACAGTGTTGCTGGTGGTGTACATATTCTTTCTGTTAAAATGTTATTATTTTCCAAATTTGCAAACAGCAATCTTTAACGTTATAGTCACAGTCATGTGACTCTTTAGCTTGGAGGAGACTGAGGGGTGACCTCATCAATGTTTATAAATATATAAAGGGTGGGTGTCACGAGGATGGAGCCAGGCTCTTCTCGGTGACAACCAACAGTAAGACAAGGGGTAATGGGTTCAAGCTGGAACACAAGAGGTTCCACTTAAATTTGAGAAGAAACTTCTTCTCAGTGAGGGTGACGGAACACTGGAACAGGCTGCCCAGGGGGGTTGTGGATTCTCCTTCTCTGGAGACATTCAAAACCTGCCTGGACGCCTTCCTGTGTAACCTCACCTAGGTGTTCCTGCCCTGGCAGGCGGATTGGACTAGATGATCTTTCGAGGTCCCTTCCAATCCCTAACATTCTGTGATTCTGTGATTCTGTGATGTGATACTTTATCCAATATAGATAAACAGTGGAAAAGATGTTATAGTCAGTGACTCCTGAGCTAATTAACTAACAACACATGTAATTTGATTAACTTGCATAATTTAAGAGCAGATTATATGCTTTTAGTGGTAGTGTAACTTCAGGAAGGTTTCTACCACGCATTTAATTTAAGGGATCAACTGTTTGTAAGTAGTCTTGATGACAGCATGAGTCCCTTGAGGAAATGACAGAGCCTACTTGAGAAGGCGAGCCTGAGCTTGGTAGCCCCTTAAAGTATTTGAAACGTGTTAAAGTGGCTGCCTTGAGTAACAGGTGATGTGTGGCCTCAGCAAGGTGACCACCGGTGTTCTCAGCAGGGCTCTTGTTGCAAAGCCATTTGGCTTCCTCTGGTTTTGCTCCATCATGGCCAAGTGGTTTGAAGACGGTGTCAGTCCCGGAGCTGTGTGTGTGCCCAGTCCTGCTGCTCATCCTTCCGCTGCTGGAGAGGTGACTCCAGCGCTTTCCATGGCCATTCTGTCCATTTGGGTGGAAAAGTAGAGACCCTGGAGGTATGAAGCCCATATGCAGCAAAAGACAGGCAGTTTCTCAATGTAGGCTTTGCTACTTCTGCCACCATGCTTTCCCTGTCACCTAGGGCACGTTTTGCTGGCCGGGGCTTGAGAAACATGGGTGGCCACCTTCTCTCTTGGCACGTATTCGTTTCCATGTCTCGTGTGATATTCGCTGCTCTGTTTGTTCCAGAATACTCAATTTCCGTGGTTCAGTTTGAAATGCTGATAGAGCAAACAAAGGACTTAGACTCTCTGACAACTACTTAATTAACAGGAATGTGGTCATTCTAGCTAGTGCTTAAGTTGGGCCAATTTTCAAGAAGTGAAGAGTCCGACATTAATCCACTAAATCAACTAAATTATTGGTTGGGGAGAAACTGTGATTTGATAAGTAGTGTCTGTTTGATTTCTTTAATGACTCAAAATTCTGCTGTCCCTGGCATCTGGAGTTTCAGGATTGGGTTTGCAATAGCTTCCTGAAAGGAATGAAATATATATACAATTTTAAATGCTAGATTAATTTTGTTAGGAGAGACCTAGTTGTAAATTAGTTTACGAACATGTATATCAAAATGACAGCAATATATGAACGCTATTGCCAGGGTAGTTTTGCATCATGCAAAAGGAGAGTTTACATTGAGTTACTCTATTTTTTCCACCTTCTCTAGCAGAACTGCTTTTGCTGTATAGTCATGGGAACTTACCTTTGTAACATTAGCTATTCACCCTGGTAATTGCTCCATCCTCTAATTTAATGAAAACCCATTAAACCGAAACAATAATTAAAATGAGACATCATCTCTGTAGGAGGTTTGCATATTAAAATCACCAAGCATTTCACTGCAGATGGATCTTATTCTTAAGAAACAGTGTTTGAAGCAACATGTAAAAAGTGATTTATAATGAATAGTCATAATTTAGAAAGCTGTGCTGTTGAGCATGATTTCCTACTGTTTATTACTGACTGTGAGTGGAGCTAGCAAGGCAAAAGCATTTACAATGTCTTTTTGTACCAGTGAGAATACCTAGCAGCAGAGATGTGCTGGTGAGAAAACATCGTGCCTTCTTTAGTCTTCCCTAGTAGCACAGTCTTGAAGAGAAGGACTTCTTGGCAGTGAGATGACTGGAGAAGACCCCTGTGGATGGTGTCAACATCCTTCTATGAAACTTGGGATGTGTTTGTGACTTTTGTGGACTGAGGAGTGGTTTTAGAGGAGCAGGAAGGAATGGGCATCAATTAGTGGTAGTGTTTGGGGTTGTTAGGATTTTTTTGAGTAGTTCTTCGAAAGGTCATTTGTGGGACCAATGTGTGGAAAGGAGTCAGTGCACTGGATCCCATTTGGACTCAGGGACTTTGATGAAACACCTGCCTTCAGCGAGCAGAAGGGTTTTGTGACGCTGTCATGTGTTTTCATCCCGAGCAACTTTTAGAAACTGCCTACACTGAGAGTTGCTCGTTTTTGTTCCTCCTTCCACTCTTGGTTTCGTTTATGGAAAGCTGATGACTTAAAGTGGGGCACTATGTTTGCTGGGTGTTGTGTGTTTTTTTGTTGTGTGTTTTCTTTTTTTTTTTTTTCTAAATAGAGATTTCAGTTTTATTGCTTTTTGCCCATAGCAAGGTAAAAGCCAATATGCTGCAATATTCTATTCTTTAATTGCTGTAGCTGAAATCCAGATTCCCTGTTGTTGCCGGGTTAATTTCTACTTACTTGTCCAGAGTGACTGTGCAAAGGTTCTCCTGAAACAAACAGCTTTAAAATGATTGAAGGTACCAATAAAGCAATGTGTTCTGCAGTATGTCCCCTACCAAATTAAGGAAGTAAAAGGAAAAGGTATTCAAGCAGGCTGGTGAATGATGAAACATATCTGTTGCTTTAGAAAACATGAGTTGATTTAGAACTGAATCTTTTTCTCTAATGGAAGCATCTGTTAAAGAATAACAATTTCCCAGACAAATTGGAATTCAGTTTGTAAGAAGTTGTGCACATTTTTCGTGGCTTAAAAATCCACCCTAAATGGTCATATACTTCCCCTTGGACCACGGCTTGTTGACACTATCACCAAAATAAGTTTGGCAAGAATTTTGCCTATTTTCCTAGTGTAATTATTTTCTTTCTCTAACTTGCTTTGTCTGCTTCTGCATGATGATAATTTTTTTACACTGTTTCTAATGGAGCTGATGCCAGATTCTCCCTTTCTCTTATTTTGGGCCTCTCATATGTTCTGGGCTACAAGTGGCAAAAGCCCGAGGTTTGAATTTTCAGTTGCCAGAGCTGGTGATGCGTGGAGCAGTGGATCCATGCAAGATGATGTGACTTGAGTGCCTAAATCAGGTGGCTGCTGAGCCCCCGTGTAAGCGTAGCCCTGGGTGCTGGTTCCTCTGGTAGCTCCTTTTGGCTTGGTAGGGTTGTGCCGGTTGGGGGCTGAGTGGGCTCACATGGGACAAGGCAGCCAGGACAAGGCAAAGTGGTGTCCCTGGGAACAGGGGAGATGGTGTTGAACAGGGCAATGTGGGATGGCAGGGGCTACATGGGTTTGTGTTAAGGAAGTTTCTTTGCTCTGGGTATCCCAAAACAAAGTGTCAGACATGAATTCCAGAAGTTCCTCTAAAAGAAAGAATTCACTTGTTAGGCGCAGCGTGGGGAGTAGCTCAAGCTGGGTGGCTCCAGAAGAGGGACCCTAAATAAAGAAAACTCTGGGTAATTATACCCTTACAATCTAAGGTTCTCACCCCTTGTGTGTCAGTTTGGGCCAGTTGTAGAATTAGAGTCTGGAGTCTCCCTGTTGTTCACTGCATCCCTTAATTTTCATCAGCTGGGCCTTTTCTTATCTCTGTGGGTAGTTTGTCTTTCACTGACGAGATGGGTTGTCAGTTTAAGTCCTCCAGTTGCTGTTTTGCACCTGTGGCTGGGAAAAAAAAAAAGACGACCTTGTCAATAACCAAAACATTCTTCTTTTTTCTCAGCTGCTTTGGACACACTGTTCTGTTCCTTTACTTATCTCTAGGGATGCAGCTCGTGTTGACTATCGAAAGCTCCCTTCTCGCTTGAATTGACTCTTGATGCCCTTCTAGGCAGAAAGTTTTGAAAGTTCACAGTTTGTGACCTAAGCAAACTTAGTTACTGATGCTAAGTGAGTTATGCTCAACAAGTTCTATATGAGCGGTTTCTGAGCAAGCTCTGTAAGAAACAGTATACCAAATAGTTCAACAAGCTAAGGCAGTCTGTATTTCCTAACAGTTTGGGTGTCCTGACAAACTGCACCATTGCATTGGGTTTGGCACTTCTTCCTTGGGCCTGCGGCTTAAAAAAAAAAAAAAGGGATTAAAATCAAGCAACAAATGTGCTCTCCCTTTGACATAGATGTGTCTTCTGCTTCTCTGTTTTGCTGAAGAAAGTTGCCTTTACTTGATGCTATGATGTGATTTGTATCTGTTGTACTTTCAAATAACTGTGTATGCTTGCTTTTTTTGCTTGTTTTATTTTAGAAACACTCTGGTATGTTTAAAAAAAACCCCTCCAGACAGTCAATATTTCAAATTAAGAAAATATAATCACATAGAAGGGCATATGAAAGTCACATCTATGTATGTTTATTTATTTATTTTGCTGAGATTGCATTATCATTCAAGCATGAAGTAATGTTTCACTGAAGATTACTGTATA